>NC_048305.1:94939152-94971611 GCF_013100865.1 Trachemys scripta elegans | reverse complement strand
CAAAAATAATGGCTAATGGCTCTGCAATCTCATCCGCCAACTCCTTTAGCACCCTCGGATGCAGCGCATCCGGCCCCATGGACTTGTGTATGTCTAGTTTTTCTAAATAGTCCCAAACCACTTCTTTCTCCACAGAGGGCTGGTCACCTTCTCCCCATATTGTGCTGCCCAGTGCAGCAGTCTGGGAGCTGATCTTGTTTGTGAAGACAGAGGCAAAAAAAGCATTGAGTACATTAGCTGAACAACGAAGAGAAAAGAACATATTGAATAGCTGCTCATTATGTGAGCATTGTTTCTCTTGTGCACTAAGTGAGGGAGGGATCCTCTGAAAAAAACGTGTGATCATGTAACAAAAGACTGTCATAATACCTACACACAAGGTAGCTGAATTAAGGCAATCTTAATTCTGGCATTTCCTAACTTTTTTAGTGCTTGACTTTGCAACACAGATGACTGATACCTGCTGATATTGGGGGAGCACAATTTAAAGGTTCGTCTCCTTCCCCCAACAGCTTGAGTCGTGCTCCCCCCCATGCATCACCTCTGCTTTGCAACCTTATTTATGTCCTTGTAACATCATTTTTTGTGTGCAATACAGTATACGTATTGCATTTGTGTCCATACAGAATACTGTCCAGATGACCATATCATAAACTATGCATATTATGTACTAATGAGGTCAATGACAATGATTATATGCTACTTAATTTGTATGATCAAAGTTAATTCCATCTATCACCAGCTCGGTTTTATTTCTGGCATCACATTACATAGTTAAATAGTTAATAAATTAAATAAAAAACCTTTTAAAATTCAAGACAGGGCTTCAACTACTGTAAAGATCTTCTTAATTAGGATCAAAATCAGTTTGTCAGAATGTTGTGTCGTTATTTTCTAGGTGGAATCATGTTTTGCTTAGATTTCTTTTAATGCAGTGGGGAAAAAAAAATCATACGTGAGCATGCCAGGGCAGAAATAGCACAAAGCGACGAAATCTCTTGTGACTTACTATACCAGATGCTTGTGGACCAGCCTTTAGTCTTTGCTTTTTGAAATCTGAACAGTCAAACTTATACTTTTAAATCTGTATTTACTACACACACACCCCATTCCAATACACATGACAGAAACCTCTTCTGCTAATCATAGAATCATAGAATATCAGGGTTGGAAGGGACCTCAGAAGGTCATCTAGTCCAACCCTCTGCTCAAAGCAGGACCAATCCCCAGACAGATTTTTACCCCAGTTCCCTAAATGGCCCCCTCAAGGATTGAGCTCACAATCCTGGGTTTAGCAGGCCAATGCTCAAACCACTAAGCTATCCCTCCCCCCATGATTATGTATCGCTATAAAAGTTCTGAATTTTGTGGCAATTGTTTGCTTGATGAAATCATGATTACTTTCCTGTCATTGCAGTGAATGGGACACCCTCACTGTTGCCAACAGGAGCACTGTGTGAGACAGTGATCATGATTTTTCCCCTTCTGAATGTATGGATCTGACAGCTGCTGTTAGGAACAAAACAAAGATGTTTTAGGCACATCCCATCCTTGCCACTGCAGTCCTAGAGCCTCCTTATGGCACTGGAATCACTATGGCTTCACTGCATAAGGATGAAACCAGATTCTGGAGAGCAATGCAAAGGGTGATGCAGTTATTAGCTCTGTGTGCACCAACTGTATGGTTGTATGCAGAGAAGAAGTAGATTTGGGAGCAGGGTGCACAGGGAATTCACAGATCCTTCTATCCTCCCACCATAGGTGATCCGTATTATGGATTGCAGCTACGGGGCTGCCAGTCTAGAGACACACTAAGTATGTCTACACTGCAGATGGCAGTGTGTTTCCTAGCTCAGGTAGACAGACACACACTAGCTCTGCTTGAGCCAACATGCTACAAATACCAGCATAGCAAAGGCTAGCACGGGCGGTGGCTTGGACTAGCCACCTGAGTAAAAGCCTACCCAGCCCCCCTGGGTACATAAATCTGGCAGTTAATCCAAGTTGCTACACTGTTATTTTTAGTGGGCTAGCTTGTGGAGAGCTAGCGCATGTTGGGGTACCCAAATTGGGAAGAATGTTCCCAAGCTATAGTGTAACTGTATCGTTGGTGGCCTTATAGGGGAAGGAGAATTCCTTCCTCATCCTTGCCCAGTCCAGCTCCTCTAGCTATGAGCAGGGCATAGAATGTATCCCTTTGCGTATCATTTGTTATTATTTACCTAATATTTCCATAACTACCCACATTCTTATTTGTGAGCATAATTCTATTTGCTTTGATAACTTCTACACAGAGATAATTCTCTGACAACGGTCAATCTTTTCTGTTTGTGGCCAATTGTCTTTATAAGCAGGTTCTTTATATTCACATTTCTTTGCTGTAAGAACCTTTACTTCTGCTTTGTGAAAATAGGGAATATAATTATTGATAACATCAAATAGTATCAAACAATAAGGAGGAACATGAACCATTATTTTTGCTAGAACTATAACACGCAGCTGCATTTTCCTCCCAAGCAAATTGATGGTATTTTCTTCCATTATATCTTAACAATTTTAAAGCAGGTTAAATGTGAATTGCAAACAACTTATCACAGGTGCTCTTTAGTATGTAATACACCAATCCTGCCAAAATACAAGTATATTCACCCTCACCTCTTCAGACTAAACCAACACGATCTGACTGTAGAGCAGTTATTTGACACCTCCACCCACAATACGTTATGGGCCCTACCCAGAGAACATGTAGGCACATGAGGTACTCAGGATCAGGCTCTATAACAAACTCTAGTGTAATTCCCTTGCACCTGAGTAAACTAACGGCTTGCTTTGATATACGATAAAGCTTTATCAAGTTTGCCAGATGCTTTATGTGTTCATATATCAGGGGGTAGTCTGTATCCACAAAAACAACAAGGAGTCCGGTGGCACCTTAAGATGGACTCCTTGTTGTTTATGTGTTCCTATGTCAGTGTGATATTACTGCCCACCTAGGAAAAGCTTTTACAGATACATCCATCACAAGATTCAAGTTTGTTCCATCATGTGATTATTTTACTTACTCCTGTCTTTTCATCAAAGATTTTGATTCCGCCAAAGGAGACAGTTAAAAATATTTTCTGTTTATGTTCTCCTTTCGAACGAGCCGCAGCAACAATTCCCTGTTGAGACAAAGAATGGTTGGGTTGATTTCACTATTTTTTGTTTTATTTTCTAGTAGATGCCCACACACAATAAAAAGCGGGGGCATCACTTCAGAGGAGTTGAGCACTTGATGCTTCTCTCTGGCTTCTAGGCCAGCCCTTCTTAAAAACAAGCACAAGCTCTTCCTTACTATATGCAGCCACAATTTAAAGGCCAATCCAGGTTGCGCCTCCCCCGCACCATCGTCTTCCGCCCTTTTCCCCCCGATACTAATTTTCTTCATGTTCCTCACAGCCCGTTTGATGCATGATCCACACAGAAACTCTTATCAATTCCCTGAGCCATCCAGTCCTCCTTGGAATTTGTTCTTATTGAGCTGAAGATAACCTGTGATTTCTAGAAGGCTTTTTCGCTCTGCAAATTTTATTTTTTCTTACTTAGTTTTTTAATAAGGCAAGAGGAAAAAGGCTCTCTCATTCATGGAACAGAATGAGCCAACTGACCTTTCATTTTTAAAGAAAGATCTTCTTTGCAAGTTAACAATAGCCTTGATTGAAAAAATGGGGTGTCTTTTCTGTTTATTCTCCTTTTGTCTAGTGGACTTACCCTATTATTGGACTCTTCTGTCGAGTGGGTGGACTTGCTATTTGTGCATTCTGCATATTATTACAGCTGAAACATAACCTGGCACTCACATAGCAACTTCTCTTTCCATCTTCAGAGTCCTACTTCTGTCAGTTACCAATGCTACCAGCCTAGGATTCAGTGTCACAAATTACATTTGTGAATAAATAAAAATACTTAGCCTAATGCTTTGCAGCTTCAAAATACTTTGCAAACATTAACAAATTAATCCTGACTACGCCGGTATGAAATCAGTATTATTATCCCCATTTTACAGATGAGGAAACTGAGACACAGAAAGGTTACGTGACTTGCCCAAGGCCATACAGCCACTTAATGCCAGAGCCAGTGCTAAAACTCAGGTGTCGCTGGTTCCCAAGTTCCCCACTCAGACCACTAGACCAGGATGGCTTTACTGGAGCTTGAACAGAATGTCAAAGATAACATAACACTTCAGCAGAAGGGCATGAATATTAAAATGAAGAGGAATGATTCCCTCATGTTACATGGTAAGAGCTAGGAGCTCTAGCTCAAAAGACAAGCATATGAATTTGTGAGACCACCTGCTCTGGATGGATCTAATCGCCGCACGTTACTTAGGCAAGTCTGTCCATTACGCTTACAGGAATCAAGCACCTTGGAGACATGGAAATGGCATTGCTATGGGAGAAAGCTCAAAAAAGGCGAGCCCGGTGTCCTGATGGCCACAGGTTTCCCACACAGCTTGTTGGCAGATGGAACCAAGCAATGAATGGAAAAGGGCCTACACGCACATGAATCAGATTAGAGTCTCGTGGCAGATGCTGGTTTGAGAAATGAAGGGCCCTCCTTTAAAACAGACCCTCCCCCACCATTACAAAATGCTCAGAGCTCTTTTCAATTTACTTGTAAGGAAACATTTACAAAATTGAGATGTGTGTTGCCGCACTTCACTACTCATTCATGCTGCTTTATGTCACCTCCTGCCCCTTTCCTTCAGCTTGTCTGTTATCTATCTAGATTGTAGAGCTCCTCAGGGAGCACATTAAGGATACTATTTATTGTGTTTTTCTGCCTATAGAAACTAGAGATGGGCCAACACCTCAAATCCAAGCCTCCATATTTTAGGTGGGGTATGGGGTTGCGGGGGGAACAACACGGGAGGAAAAGAGCAAGATAGATTAAAGGCCTAGATTAAACCAAAATCACTGCTAGAGCCATCTTGGATTCCTAACATCAGAATGTGAAGCAACTCCCTGGTGAAGCCCCAACTTATCAATGTCAGAGTCAGGACCTTGTACAGAACTAGCCAAATTCTATTCTATGACGCCTGTGTGTACAGTGGACTAAGTGAAGGGGGATTTGACCCAATGCCATGGAAGTAGAACGACTAAGAGTTCAATCTGAAATTCTCCCCACTTTATTCTGTAACACTTAAACATTAAAAGTCACACTGCACCTTGAGTTTCATCATGGAATCTTGGCATAACTTGTCTCCTCGCGCTGCAGAAACCTCATCTATCCCAATCAGTTTTGCTTTGTATCGGACACCATCACCTTTAAACCTCTTTATTAAAGTGGCTTCACTGCGATCCTGACCTGAAAAGACAGAAGTGAAAATCTGAAAATCACGTGACCAAAAAGGAAAAAATAAATAAACGCTCACAAGTAAGTTTAAGGTTAAATTTATGTTCATGCCTTAGTACCTGCACATGTGAGTATCTGCATAAAGTTAGGAGCAATTTACAAGTGAAATAAAACCTATATTCCTCAAATGTGTATACAGTGGGATTGCAAGTGTATGAAATCTTCTGCATGAAATTTGCAAGCTATGTCAGTTTCCAGAAGTAAGAGATGAGCCTGAATCAAATCCCATGCACCTGAACACTTCTGATCAATGCAGGGTGTTGGAAATCTCACTCCAGATCAGAATTTTGCATCTTGAGTCCACCTCTAATAGCGATATGATACTGCCTCTCTGTACTCCAACTTGTCCAATTGTACTAGTAATATTTGTAATGTCAGGATTTGTATTTTATCATTTCCATTTCACGAAATAAAAAAAAAATCATCTGTTTATGCAACTTTGTTGCTCAAAAGTCATGGCAACTACTGCTTCCTGGTACTATTATTTTTGTTTCTCAATACATAGTAACAACATAAATGTCAATAGGAATTCACACAGAGTCACTCAGAGCCTAGAGGAGGAAACAGGGTGATTCTTATTAAAAAGGAATTTGCTTTGAGTCAGACAGTTAGGTGTTGAAAGGGCAAACAGAAACAAGTGACAGAGCAAAGCTGAGAATCAAAAACCCTATAACAAACCATGAGAAGGAGAACTTTCTTAGAAAGACAGCAAACAGATGAGCTCCCAAGTGGGTTATTCCTGAGCATTTACAGAAGCAAGAGTAGATTCTTTACCTTGAGTGGTTGGGGAAAATAGACTGATTTGGGAATCAGTCTTTTTGAGAGCTGGTTGAAGACCTTAATCAAGAACCTTGAATTTCTTGATTGGGAATGGTAATACAGCTTTTTGTTTGTGAGTGATTGCAATTGCAAATTAGAGAATATAATAGCAGGAGTGACCAACAAACCTATTGACTTATGAAAAGGTGAGTTCCTGAAGGAAGTTCAAACAAGAAGAAAGAGTTGAGAGTCTAGACACTGACCGGTTCCAATAAGAGAAGCAGGCATTACTAAAAGCAAGCTGCATTAACTACACACAAAATAGCTACTAACGCAAAAAAGAAGTGCTATGCTCCCATTCTTCTGTGAGAATTAGGAGGTTAACATATTCACATGCTGCTTTCCATTTTGCAGAAGCAGGAGAGACTGAATCAGGTGGACCACATGAGGAGGCATCACTATAAGGTACAAACCAAAAGCAACACAGTAATGTAACACAGATAAAGAAAGGCAAGAATATGGGGGCGGGAGAGAAGAGGATAGGAAAAATGAAAACGCATAGTGAAATAGTGACAGGACCAAGTGACAGTCTTCAGATCCAAATCTGAAACCAAATCTCCACAAAGTTCAGAAGTGTTTGGATGTGAGGTTTTGATTCAGGCACAATCTTTAGCCTGCAGTAATTGAACCTGCTCCTGGAAAAGAAAGCAACGGATAAGATAAGTCCAGTATGTCCTCACGAGCGACAACTGAAATATCTAAAAGATCTGCGAGGTAAAAACAGATCAGAAAAAGAGTTCAGATTTTCAATGAGAAATCCAAAACCCAGAACCTGAAAACTTCCAGTTTTCAGATGAAATTTTTTAGTTTTTTTGAGAAGTCAAAATTTTCTGCAGAAAAAAAAAATCCCATTTTCTGACCAGCTCTACTGAGAAAGAAAGATTAAAAGGACTATATAAAAATTAGAAATGCTGACTGAGCACTTCAATGGCAGAAGTATATGCTTAGAACCTTTGAAAATCAGGTCACTTCTTTAAGTGCCCACCTGTGGATTTATATTAATTATTATTATTATTATTTATATTGTGGTAACACCTAGAAGGCCCAGACACGGACCAAAACCTCATTGTGCTAGATGCTGTACTAACACAGAATAAAAGGATGATCCCTGGCCCCAAATGACTAACAATCTAAGTAACTAATGTTAGGCACCCATGGTTGAAAAAATGCAGCTTCTGTCTCTTCCAGCTCTAATTTCTATTTTAAAACTTGCATTTCAGCACTTTAAACGTTGGCTCTTCCAGTAGCAAAGAAAAACTAATAGCTGCTTCTGTGCTATTGGCTGCTAATGTGTAGAATTTAGAGACTTCTTTTTAAAAGCAATTAATAACGATCAACTCAACTACATTTACATATATACCAAGCTGATTAGACTTCTTCCCTCAATCTATGATTCTCTCAATTTACATGATTAAAATCCTTCTAACATTTTCATCGGGGAAAATATGTAGCGAACATTAACGAGAAAGAACATTGACAAATGAAGGACTCATTCCAGTTCCTCTTCACCCAGAGTACTCACAAGCACTACAGTTCACATTATGAACAAGTGACCTGCAAAATTTCATGGCAAATATTAGCTCATGGCAAATATTTTATGGCTGAATTATAACCTACTAAAAAATAAGGGCAATGACAAGCGATCCTTGCCATCTATCTCCCTCCCTCAATTAGGTTTCCCCTCTGCATTCCCAAAAGGGATTAAATAAGGGATTGAATCTTCATGCTTTTAAATGATATTTTATAAAAGACTAATGGCAGATAGATGATGAGTCAGAATCTGTAAGTAATGTTAAAATTATGGCTTAGGGAAATGCTGAGGCAGATGTCAGTATCGACAGCTAAAGCAATGAAAGAACATTTGCTACACTAAGCCCTGAAAAAACATCTGGATACACAACAATGCACAGCCAGATCAGTGGGCTTTGCTGCATGTCTGTCACATGTGTAAACAACATGTCTAGTCAATTTTATGTTGCAGTAAATAAAATCCAATTCAAAAAGCATTCTCACCCACAGTTTCCAATCTTATATCTTCATTATAGCAAAAAGCAGCTGTTAATTAATATTAATATTGCCATCACTCTATGCTCATAAGTGATCTAGAATGCTTTCTGTATCTGCAGCATGATCATTAACTTGTACCCAATTCAGATATTTGCAAATTTCTATTCGAGCCTATGATCATTTTTTCTGAATGTACCCTAATTCACAACATTAATAGTCTCATTAACGTACGTTCTATGGCTCTGTATGCTTACAGGCAACACCCATTTCATTTATGTACATTCTGCATTTATTAAGAAGTGGATTAAACAGAATGAAGTGCTTTTTTGATATATGATGGGGGATGGTCAGCAAGTTAAGAATGATGTAGGAATTGTAAAGTGTGCTGGAAATGAAAAATGAGCAAAGGCTACAAATTCACGAATAAAAAACCTGTAGACTTGGGAAGTATGCTAGAAAATGTAGATCTTGTCTAAATAACCAAACCAACCATGTTGGGGGACCTAGTTATGACATGGTATCTATCTATCCCAAGTTCTTACACCGGACCACCATATTGATGGATATAGTACCTGAAGTCCTGGTAGTCTCCCAGCACAGTTACAAACATGTTTCTTTCCTGCAGTGTGGACATGACTGGTCTCTATTTTTACTGTTTTCCCAGCTCCTGGTGAAGGCAGCTGCACTGCAAGATGTAACCTTGATCAAGATGTAACCTTGTATACCTTGTTCAAGATATAACAGTATTATCCTGTTGTAACCAAGTTCCCCAATGCAGCTGACTTTATAGCATAGATAGGACTTTAGATTTAAGGTAAAGGAATGTCTCATTTGTATGATGGGCACTTATGCAGCAGACAGTTCAGACTCTCATTCAATATGCCACCATTAAAAGGGAACTTTTTAATTAAAGTCCTTAAGCAAGGCCCTCTATGTTTTAGAAACAGCATAAATAGCGTATACCTGAAGTATGGGGTGGTAATTCTGTTCATGGCCAGTGGGAGGCAGTTCCTGGCCAATGGGAGCTGCGGAGCTGGCGGTCGGGGTGGGGGCAGCATGCGGCGCCCCCGTGGCCACCCCTGTGCCTAGAAGCCCAACATGCCGGCTGCTTCCAGGAGCTGCGCGGAACCAGGGCAGGCAGGGAGCCTGCCTTAGCCCTGCTGTGCCGCCAACTGGACTTTTAACAGCCCATTCAGCAGTGCTGACCGAAGCCGCCGGGGTCCCTTTTTGACCGGGCATTCTGGTCGAAAACCAGACGCCTAGCAACAGGGGCGGTTCTATGTATTTTGCCGCCCCAAGCATGGCAGTTAGGCAGCCTTTGGCGGCATACCTGCGGGAGGTCCGCTGGTCCCGCGCCTTCGGCGTACCCGCCGCCGAATTGCCGCTGAAACCGTGGGACTGGCGGACCTCCCGCAGGCATGCCGCTGAAGGCAGCCTGAATGTTGTTCTCTGGCGGCCGGCAGGCCGCCCCCCGCCGCTTGCCGCCCCAGGCACGCACTTGGTGCCCTGGTGCCTGGAGCTGCCCCTGCCTAGCAACCCCATTAACCTGGAGAACAAAACCTCCATAGTTGTATAGTTACCAGAATTCCAACATGGAATTACTGCTCTGTATTTTATTCTGTACAACAAACAGATCCAGCCTTACTCTCCACCCACCCGCAATCTATTTCTTTTGCTCCTCCTCAGCCCCCCAATTCCCATCCCCTCTTGCACTCATTCACCCCAAATCTTCCACAGTACCACTCCCTTCCCATTTGTTTTCTCCTGCTTCTTCTCGGGCCCAAGCTCCCCCATCTGTTTCATGTCTCTCCGTTTTATTGCTCATGTGGACTATGAGAAACTACGTAGAGAAGCTTCAGCCTGTAGTTTTTCACTCCCAGCTATGCTTTCCAGAAAAATGCAAGTTATCTTAAAAGGGTGGAAGTTCCCAGATAAACAATAATGCTTTTAAAGCAAATTGAAGCCTGTTTCAGATCTCAGAATGTTGCCAGACTATACTGTTCAAATTGAATACAGCTTTAACAGAGAACATTTCTTTCTATATCGCACATCTGCTGAGATCCGAGTACAGGATTCTGCAATTCTCCTGCTACAACTGATACTACAGATGCCTGAACATCATGGAGGGTAGGTTGCTAATTTAGGCTTCAATCCTGCAGATATAGGGGTCCGTCCAGAGCTCACTGCCGGACTGAAGCCTTCCCAATTATTTTGTTTTATAGGCTGTTAAATGGCTTGAGAATTTAAATGACACAAGAACAAACTTTTACAAACCCTAAGTCCAAAAGACATTTTTCAAGCTTTTGTTCTAAAATCCCACCGTCAACAGCTGTTTGTAAGCAAACATCTGTATTCCAACACAGTAGAACCAAGAATCCAAAAATGTAAACTAAAATTAGATCGATTTTTATAACCCAGGCTCAGAAAAATACAAAATGGAAACAACATTAAGTGCCACACAAATCTGATTTTAAAAATTCATTCACTTTCTATTTCTAAAGGTTTCAGTGTTAAGATAGGCAAAAATGTTTTGTCTGCAGCATATGCATTTTAAATTCACAGTGGCCCTTTAATACATAAATGCACTGGTAATGATCAAGTCAATCCCCATATACGCTGCCGTTCTCCTTTAAGCCAAACTACATGTTCCAGTTGGATCCACCACTGTTCCCCTGTGACCTGGAATGGTGTGACCTTTGCTGTTGAGTTAGAACATTACACCTAAACCTCTTTACCCTTTTCACTCAACTGATAAATCCCCAGAGCCTTTCAACATAACTGTGTTTCTAAGTCTGCATCCAAAGTAGAGACATCTTTGTTATCCCGGACAGGATTTAAGACTATTTTATCTAAGTCCATAAATCAACAATAAAAGTAAATAGATAGTTTGCACATGTCTAGTGCATTTTATTCAAGGCACTGTATTTTACAGTAATTAAATTAAGACTCGCCCCACCCCGGTAAGGTAAATACAGCAATACCCCTCATTTTACTACTGGGGAATGGGTGGAACAGAGGTTAAGAACTTGCTAAAAAAAAATCACAAAACAAACAGTGGCAGAGCCAAACACAAAACCCAAGGTCCTGACTCTCAGTTCCATGAGGTTACAGCTACACATGCTTTCTATAAACTGTTATAAAGATCAGGTGAAAAATAAGTTATTGTAGCCAATCCGATTTTAAACATATTAACATGACAGCAGGCAGTTGAGATACTTCCAAGATTCCTACCCAAGAAGTAGTTACTTTAACTTGCTTTAGGATTCTGCCAGCACGGATAGGACCGAACAGGGTTACGATTAGAACAGCATAATAACTGCAGTTGAACACACACTTTGATTTGAAGACTTACTCCAGAAATATGATTACAGCAGGTAGTATAAAGATACTTGAATGAATGTACACATTTTTTGACTATCAGACTCCAGCTAATACACCAAATTTTGCAAATTAGAGATTGACAAAATGGTCATCCGAGGTTTATCCTCCAGCCACTTCCCATCAGTTGACTGTATGTATCAGTAGAACTCACACTCAGCTGTGGGCATGAATTTGAAGTCCCACCTGACCTTGACTCCTGGTCTAACAGAGCTCCATGTTAATGTTGTATTGACGTGGTAACTTTGTGTTAAATTCCGTACATTCACCTGGAGACTTTGCAAATGAGTATATTTCATAAGAAGGAATAAAAATAACAAACCATCATAGAAGAAAGAAGTTTTATTGTTGCCTTTTCTTTACGCTAATATACTGCACTAAGCAGTTTTAACAGCATCCAGTAAACTAAACTGATAACGCTGGAAATGGCTATAGTCTTTATTTAAATATATACCCGCCCCCCTTAGGGCATAATGTAAATTTCTTGATTTTTAAGTGTATAAAATATATAGTGATGTTATCAGCAAAGTCAATAACATGCCTCCAGGAGTCAATTCTCTGAAGAATGACACACCACTGTCTTTTATACTAATAAACTGTCAAAGTTGTATCCACCATACTTTCAAATTATAAATTGAAATAACTTCTTTATTTTTAGATTTCACAGGGATCTAAACCAATGGCACACAACTGTAAACAGTCTACATTTTCATGGAGACAATTAGGATTTCTATAGCACCGAGGCAATGAAGAATACATACACTGCTGTTCAGAATGACATCTAAGGCAGTGCATACTGGACACCATGGGTAAGAGAGTTAAATGCCAAGTAAAAGAGGTTTCCCATTCAGTGTGTGTATATGTATGCCCCTATCTACAGAGGTACACACACATATACACATCACAGATCTTCATCTGGTGTAGACTGGTGTAACTATATTAAAGGACGTTTACTTCAATTGAAACCCGCTGAAGACTTGGCCCACCATTTTTTAACATAATCATGCATTTTAAAGTTCAACTGAGCATAAACTTCAATATTCATGTGTAGCTATATGCTCTATACGTTTTATTTTCTTTTTGTTTTATATATACACAATATTACACTAGCAGCTCAAATAAAACGCTTACTCTAACAGGAATCTGTCCTGCAGTCAGGCAAGTTTTCCCATTGATTTCATGGGAACTGGATCCAGAAGAAGCAAGCAGCACAAAATGTTTGTTGAGACTGTAATATCTCAGAAACCACAGTCCAAATTACTTTCCAGTTTCTTTTTGGTATGCGAAAGACAGTCTGGTACAGGGAACTTAAACAATTTTTAAAAACCCACACAAAACAAAAACAGAAAAACAACAACAAACAGGAAATGTGCTGAAGCTGTTATCAAATTTCCTCGTTTCCCCCTCTAGTGAACTTGTGCATTTCTGGAAGAGGAATTTCTAAATATCTAGATTCTGCATCCTCACTAAATTCATTGGGAACAGGATTGCTAGATCCCATAGTGGTATTTCTAAATAGCAATATTATTCAAAGACATGGAGATACAGAAAACTGTTTTTTCTCTGAACATATTGGGTTTATTTTAGTTTTATTACTGCAGCAAAGTGGAAATATGTAATTATATTAATATTTGAAAGACAGCAGATAAATTTTCTCAGTATCTCCTGCACAAAGCTAAACAATAAAGCAGAAATGTCTTGCACCATATGTACATATAGTTTAATTTCCTATATCATCAGGGTAATTCTTCTCTAAAATGTATTCAAAAGGCTTCCCACAGAATTTGCTGTTCATTATTATGAGCTTGGTTAGCATTTAATTTCTACAGTCCACAGCATCTCAGGAGAGTATAATATATCTTTTATTTTACACACCAGACAAATAAGCTTAGTACTGGGTGGACCTCATGGGCAGAGCACAAGGCTGTCCACCCTGCATGTCCCCTGCCATGTGCTTCAGAAGACGAGGGAAGCCTTGCCATTTGCTTCTCTTGCTTTTTTCTAGCATCTCCTGCAGGAGGTTGCTCCCCACCAACCTCTCACCCACGGTCCTCCAGAAGTTGTCATCAGGCCCCTGTCCTGCAAGCCTCCCTGGCTGCCCCCAATACGCCACAATGTGCAGCCAGTTCACCTCTGCACGATGTCCAGAAAACATCTGTACATGCTCTTGTTTCATGCTATCCACTTCCTCAGCCTCACATCCCACCCTGACACCAAGAAGGAGGGCAAGGAACCCCAGTGGACCAGCCTGTACTCCACTCCGGTTCCATGGCCAACTGGGCATATTAGTTGGCAGCTCCTCCATGGTGCCATGAGCACGGGCATGTACCTGGAATGGTTCACAAACTCCCCCTGCACGTGTCCCTTCTGCCATGAGAGGGAGATCCTGGCGCACATTTCTGTAGGGTATGTCCGGTTGCAGCCCCTCTTCCAGCTCCTCCAGAACCTCTTACTGAGGTTCCTGCTGCACTTTTCCCTGCACCTCCTGATAAACACACACCCCATTTGTGGGCCCACACAGTCGCGGGACCTCTTTGTCAACCTCCTCCTGGTGCTGGCCAAGATGGCCACCCATCATACCAGGAGGAGGAAGCTGGATGGGGTGTGTGGGCTCTGTGATTGTGGGGCCTATTTCCATTTCCTTGTCCGATCAAATCTCCAGGCAGAGTTCCTTAGATGCCTGGAGGAGCAGTGGGCACTGTCCAGATTTCTATGCTTGGTGTCCCCCTCTGGTTCCCTGATTTTCAACCTTTGACTTCACTACCATTCCTGCTTTTCATTTGTTGCCCCACATACTCATTTGTGGCCCTGGCTTACCGGCTCTTCCCCATTAGCTGAAGGGGCGGGCCTTTAGTTTTGGGTGGGCCTAGCCTTGCATGTCCAAGATCTGCATATAATAATAACATGAATCATTGTTATCCTCTAAATGAAGACATACTTTGAAATGAAAATGAAATGAAAAACTTGAATTTAAACTATGTTTTGAAAGATAGTTTTCAAGCAACTGAAATAACTATTCATATAGTGAAATGTAATCCAAGTCCCCCAAAAGGTTGACAAGTTTTAAAGGCATGACAGGATTAAAAATACCCAACATCTACCATCTCTCTATGCTCTTATACTACACTCCCTATCATGGAATGTGAGTGTTACTAGAACCCTACCAGTGCAAAATGTTTCCCTTCCACTCCCAACACGGATCTTCTAACAGTCACCATCCAGCTCCAAGCAAAAGCTACCTGCTTGCGGTAGAGTTAAAAAGTCACCCCTACTGCGACCTGCTTCATTAACAAACAAATATTCCGAAGATAATGCTACACGAAGCCTCAACCTTGGCAGCTTCTTCCCTCGGAGTCTTCCCCAGGCCCAATCCCACTCTGCTGGAGGGCTGCTCCCACCTGCTTTACAGTTATGGTGAACTCTAAGAGCCACACCTGCCTCAGCTTGTCAACAGGAATGAACTTGCAACTCCGTGTAGGGTTCCAACACTTTTTAACAAAGAGAACCACAGGAGACACATGCAACAACTTCCATCCTGATTCCAGTGGGGAAAAAAACTCCCCTGACTTCAGTGGAAACAGAATTGTGCACAACGTGAGAAATATTTAAAAAGATAAAAAGAAATTTTGCATTCTCAGTGAACTTCCATTAGGATTAGATTTAAAATATTACCTGTAAATTTAAGCAGAAATACAAGGATATCTATAAAGTTATTTAGACAATCCTCTCAGTAGTACTTTCCACTTGTTTATCATTGTCATTCACTGTAAACTCTACTCTAGCTTTATGGCATTTTGGATTATTAGTACTTGAACGGAATTATTGTATTCAAATGTATATGGACATCCCAATTTCTGGAACAAAGGATATAATAAATATATAAGCAAGCAGTCGTTCCACATTTGTTTGCAGTCTGCCACCTTACTAGAGCTTCCCCAAATAGAAGATGTGACTTTCAAGGTGAAGTCAAATTGTATAAGTCAAATCTTTTTTTTTTAGAAATTAACATTTTGTACTCTGTTCATGTGCTAGTACAAAATGAGAGGTACATTTCATCCTGTCTTATGTCTTCAAGGCAGGAAGGCTTCATAGACTAGTAACTGATTAAACTATTTCTTACCAGTACAAAGAAGTATTTGTGACTAAGATGAGAGGACAACTCAATTATTTACTGAGAAGGCCTTAGTATAAAATTACATTTGATTAAACTTTTAGATAAATCTCAGTGATAGCAAGGTTAGGGTAAGCACATCAGAAGTGACAATGACTAAACACTTACATTCCTCGGGTAATGGATGCAACGATAGACGACAAATCATTCACTTTAATTTTAGTTAAAAGGCTTACTGATTCATTTTATTTTCTGAGATAGACTTTTAAGGGCAGAGCATATGGTCACATCCTAAAATGGAGAAATGACCAGAAGCCAGGTGTAATTAAACTTCCTTTCCAGTTCTGTACCATGCGAGTCTTCATAAATCTTGGAAAGCTGTTTTGTCAGGGTGTGCATGGCATAGGCAGTCTTCTCTGATACAGAAAACAATTTAGCACCCCATATTCTGCAGGGACTTCTACTGAAGTCAGAAGAGTTCCCGAGGGTTTAAATAAGAAGTAAGTTTGGCTCATTAGGTTTATTTAATATGCTCTCGGGAATTACAGGAAGCTAAACTGGTCAAAAATTCATTTTAAAATTGATGTAATCTTTCACTGTCAGAGCTTATTAATAAAAAATGATGCCTTATGTACAATACAGGGGATTTCTGCAGACTTTGCTCTTCAAAATCATAATGGAGGTCAACAAAAGAATAATTTATGTCTTCTCTTACCATTTAAAGATAAGTGAAAATACTTTAAAAATCAAAATAGATAACAAATGAAAAATAAATACAGTAGTATTAAAAAGAGAGGGGTAAGTCAGTTCCTTTCTCACCTACCTGCCAGGACCTGAACGCCAGTTGTGCATTTCTGATATGACATGTAAAAACAAAGGCCTCGGGAGGTCATTTAGTCCAACCCCCTGCTCAAAGCAGGACCAACCCCAACCCCAAAGCCACATTCTCGTGTTCCCTTAAGGGATGTGTTAATTCCCCAACGCAGCAGGAAGAGTCAGTTAAGAAGGGGTTCTGTTTAGAGTCGACAAATCTCTCATACATGTTCAAAGAGAAAAATATATATTTCCTTTGAAAATAGCTAAAAAGCGTAAATTAAATGGCCAAGAAAACAAGAAATAGCCCAAACAGCTGTAACATGAAGTTGAAGACACTGCCCACTGGCAGGATCTACATTTTTACCCCCTTTGGCCAATAGCTAGCAGCATCAGTGATTTGCACAATCATGGCAAATGGGATTGTAAAACAAAACTGGTTAAAAAAAACTGCAAGTGATTTTTTGTTTGGTGAATTTAGCCCTTTTTTTCTGTGTGTGAATCATCCCTAAACGAGTTGCAAGAGCTACAAATTTGTTTGAAGCATCCTGTGTGACAAGAAGCTTTCTATCTTATGGCCTGATTGTGAACTGTGAGTATTTGTGATTTGTTTTGGACCAAGTAAATTGTGTAGTGTTGTTTCTATTCTCTGACTGGATTAGCTAATCCTAATAAACAATGAAAAATCACTGGGGTTTTGTTTCTTTCAGGGAATGGCTGGACTGGGGAAGGGAGCTTCTGTAACTCAGTTTAAACCACTGTCAAATGCAGCATGCAGGTCCTTTGCCTGCTTCTGCGCTCACTCCACCTCATCTCCTACTAATGTTTACCACAATGCCACTGAGAGGAGCACTCCAGTGGCCTTCTGGAGGGTGCCCATTTGGGGAGCTGTGGCAGCAGGTTTCTTTCCATTTCTGCCCCTACGGGCAATAAAAAAAACAAAACCCGTAGCACTGCTTTCCTTTGGAAATTGTTCATGTTTTGCAATCCAGTGTTTCAGGAAGAAAATTATTTTCATGTTGGCCTCCCACTGCCTCTCCAGCATCACAGAATGTCTCTCCCTGCTGGAAAAGCAATAGGAGGCAAAGAGGAAAGCAGCTTTTTCTTGAGACTTTGGGCAAAAAAAATGCTGTCAATTTCAAAATTACAACAGTGGCAAAGTGCTTCTTTCAATTTGTTCCTTTCATTTTTGCCTCCTGCTGCTGTTGCTATTGTCAAAGCAGCGGCAGGAGGCAGAAATGAAAAGACTACTACCGCCACTCGCCCTTGGGCAAAACATTAATAAGAAGAAAAACACCCCTACATCAAAAAGAATTCCAGAGGCCAGAAAATGGGGCTTGTGCACCTCTTGTATATGGCACCACAGAGAATCATAACATCACAATAATTGTTTTATTTTTTAGAGCTACATCCACTCACCCTCTGCCCAATCAAAGTGCTAGGGGTGCAATACACATGTTTAAAAACATTTACCATTCAAAAAATACGTTGTTATATAAATAATAAAATGCAAAAATAAACACAAATGTCCGGTCCAGGAAAAGGGAAAGAAAGGAAGTGAAATTACTAAAAGGAAACCACTGGGGGAAAGAAAGGTTGAGGTACTGTTTTGTTTGTTTTTTCTTAGAGTGACTCAGATATTGGAGGAATGAGTTTAGCAATATACAGCAAATTCATTCAATTGCCAACCATGCTAAGGTGTGAAAGCAGAATGCTAACAGAAGGTTGCTGGACAAGTGAAGATACCTGCTCGGATTAGGACCAAAGTCAAGTTCTCTAACGTTACTAGAATATACACAGTTAAAGACTTTAAGAACTAGCACTGCCAACTCAAAATCAGTCCAGTATTTCAGAGGCATCCAAGATAAATAATGCTGGGAAGGCATAATCTGATTATGGTTGACCAAACCAGTAAGCCTATGGGCTACTGCACTCTGAACCAGCTCCAAATAATGTACAAGCTCTGAAAAACATAATTATGATAATCCAACCAAGTAGTCACAATTGGTTTTGGTACTGTTGTGAGGTCTTTACAGAATATTGCCTGCACAACTAGAAACCAACACTTTCAAACCACTTCCAGTACATGACTTCCCATGGAAAAGCTAACCTTACTACCTCGGAACAATTCCCATCAATAACAGCACAGTGGAGATGGGAGGAAGAGGAGAGAGCCTCTTCATACCACCAAGTTGTACCCACCAAGAAGCTTTTTATTTTCCTGGGATTGAGGATAAGACACCTTTTAGGAGACCAAGAGCCATATCGACAGAGCAAGACAAATTCTGCCTTCACTTGTATCATGCAATCCGAGATAAGTCATTTGACCTGCAGGGGTATAACCAAGAGCAGGATTTGGTTGCACAAATTATACACCGCAACACTGCCATCTTGAACATGGAGTGATGCTCACAACCCAGTGATAAAAAGTGGGTATGGCCTACTGGAAGGCAGGCATGAACAAGGGCAAAGTTCTTCCAGTGTATCTTTCCCTCTAGAAGCAATGTTTTTTTATTTTTATTTTTTTTTATAAAGGAAGATGAGCAATTTAAAGCTGATCAACGCAGGAATAAAGTGTTCCTTTTCTTCTCTGCATGTGAGAATGCAGCAATTAGTGAAGGCACTCTAGGGATTGGGGGACACAGCAATCGTGTGGGAGGGTACTCTTCTGTGTACTTGTGGGACATCATACTGACATTATGAAATCTATTTAGAAACTGTTTACATTTTGCTGTGTGCCAGCAGGTCTTCCATTTTTGAGTTGGTAAATGGTGGGGCACTCTGTCTGTGATAGATTTTGCTTCTAATGGGTACTATGAATTCTGTTTCCTTCTTTATTTATTGATATTTTTAAAGAAAGACACACCAATAAAAACCAAAATGTGAAAGCTGTCTACAATGAATAAGTACATCCTCACTTGGGCCTACTCTAAAATTATATGCACAAATTTCCACATCTAAGGTCCTGTGTGTGCCAAAGCTTGTATTTGTGCTCACAAACGGGATTTGTAAGTGTTTTAGTTACAGAACGTGTGTGCACAAATGCATTTTGCTAGTGCAAAAAACTTATGGTCAGATCCTCTGCTGTTTCAAGTCAGCATGGCCCCACTGAAGTCTTAACACAACGGCAGGTTAAAACACAGAACATAGTGCTAACAATAATGAACAGTACAGTAGTAAACAGTGCAAAGCTGTCAAGAGGGAGGTGAAAGATAAGGGGCAGCTTCTAAACTCGAGCCAAACTGGGCTCAGTGCTGGGAGCCGACCTGCCTGTGGGAGCTGATCTAACTTACACCACCTACCTACAGTCCTTCTGGCAGCCAGAAACAAGGAGGGTATATGGACCCCCCCTGTTATGACCCCCTGTTTCAGGGGCCAGGAGAGCATGGAATAAGAGGAATCCTAGTTAAGGATGTTTTGTGCTGTAAGAGTAAGGGAAGGCAGGTGGAGTGGAGCTAAAGGTCTGGCCCAAGATCCAGATATTTAAGATTAGGAAGAAGAGATGTTATTTTCCATTACTATATATACACAACTTTTGAGACTGTCTTATGAAAATATCAAATATACAATATTCCTTAAAAATAAAACAGGTTAATTCCAAAAGCTTTACATATGAACTCTTAGGCAGCCAAGAGTTTTCTAATCTGAGGTCAGAGATGTCCCTTACTGTTGTCTGCATCATATAAAATGCTTGTCATTACATTACTTCAAAGGAATGCAGATAAAACCAGACTGCTGAAATCAACAAGAGCAAGCACGGTTACAGTATAACCTCAAGGGAAAAAAATAGAACCTATTTGTATTACTGCAGGATATCAATATTAAGAGACAGTTTTTTTTATATTGTATTTTGTGAAAAATTGCTGAGCTTTTCAAGAAAACAAAAATTGGATGCTTCATAGCATAGCCCAGTTATTTTGCTACTTTGTCACTTGTGCCACTGTGCTTTCCATGCTATTACTGCCATCAATACTTTTTCAAGAGACAATATTACAGTGTTCAAAATGCTATGATTTCCTTTCTGGAAGCCCTACCGGAGCCAACAGCATAGATTTATCACATCCCCGTGTATTTTCACTAGTTCATACATACCTACTCATTTTCAAACAAAATTGAGCACGTCTAATCTTTTGTGAGAAAACAGCCTAATAATTCAATGTTTGCATGCGGATTAGTGTGCTATAAAACAGGATATTGCTATGCTAGGTTAGTATGCTATTAGCTAGGGGATTCTCAGGCATCTTTCGTGCAAAGTAGGTCAGTTTCTAGCCATATAATTCTGATTATGTCAAAGTATTTATGCATGAGTTTCCTAATTCAACATACTTCAAAATAAGTCATAATCATGTAAAAAAAATTAAATCTAAATTACGGTTGCAAATGACCAGGTTATGGTTACCGACCCAGAAAGATTAATCATTTTCTTCCCATAACCATGTGCTCTGTAATAGCAGAACTGTTTTCTTTTACTCTTATCTGCTTTTAATATTTATTATTTATTAATTATTATTATTATTTCCGAAAGTGAGAAGAATATAAGAGGAGAAGTGGGGGGAAATGACATACAGGCTTAACCAGTTAGAATAATTTCCTGTGCAATAAGCAGGACTACTAGTCTGGACAGAAAATATACTGCAAGGAACAGTCCTGCATTAGCTGGGAGATGGGAAAGGCCTACTATCCTGTCTAATCTATCAGATTAATAGATCATATAAATATAGGAACCAAGACTCAAGGTGCTCTAAATTACTTCATAAGCAGTAAGCTTCTACAGGTTCACAAGTTTATTCATTCTTTGTACCATTCTGCAGTATTCAGGTTGCGTGTGGCGTTAACTTGCTTTCTGGAGTTCTTGATGCCCACTTAAAGGATTGCATTTGTGATCAACAGCACCCCAGAAAAATGCCCTACAAACTTTAGGGCTTGTAGAATAAATAGCTTTGGATATTTCTCTCCAGGGAAAATACTGCCTACATTTAATCTTCTAATTTCTTGCCAACAGCTGCAACAGAGAAATGTACAGCACTATAGAGACTCCTGCTACTAAAATTATGGGTCAGATTCTTACACCATTCTACTAGCATAGAAAGACTTTGAAATGGTCAGAAGCCTTCCTGAGGATGACCCCTGAGCTGGTGTGGAATTTACATAAGGGCTCTAAACAGGCCCGGCTAAGCCCCCACTATAAAGACAGGATCAAGGACATGGCTGGAGTGTACTGTACTATGGTATTCTCTGCTTCCAAGGGCCCATGTGGGGGGCAGGGGAAGCAGGACTTAAGTTACTATTGTCCGCGGGACCTGGCAGTACTCTGCATGGTTCCAGAATACAGAAAGCATAAAGGTGATTCAAAGGCCCTTCCCAGGTCCTAAAATAGACCAAATTCACTCCTGTAAGTTGAGATATCTTCAGGTGCCCCAGCCACTAAGGCAAAAAGGCTCTAGGTCTGAAAAATCATTAATGGATGAGTCTCCATAATATATTTAGCCTCAAGCTCTTCCATACGAAGCCATGTTTCTGGGATCCATAGAACATAAGGGGCCATATACTACCCTTGAAAGTTCAATTCTCTGACATCAACAAGAGATGAACAGAGAAATGTGCATTATCCCTACATTTGCTCTAGTAACCAGGTATGCATACAGCCTTTTTCTTTCTTGCCAACGACCTTTTTAATCAAAGAGGCATTATTATTTTTAAATATTTTCAATTACCACTCCCCTAATATTAATTTTCTAAATTTTCTTTTGCTGGGGTAATCAAATTGAAATCTGTATCCTTTTTGTCTGGTTAGTTCTCATGCTAGGATTTAAATGGTATGTTTTGTTTCATCGTTAATAGCCTTCCTTAGACCTTTATACTACTGTCTGTAGGCATTCAATGTTATCTGACTGTTGATTATGTCTATAGTAATTATTTAACTGCCTACTACATTGGTTTAAAAGAACATTCACAACAGTGGCTAACAAGGGTAAGGTCAGAACTACTACTTAAATATAATTATTTTAAAATTAAATGCCAATCCTTTCCCAAAGCCAGCTACTTTCATGTCAGCGTGAAGACAAAGAGCTATTCAGTATGAACCATATCAATGGTTTAGCCTGAACCAGTAGCTCAGGCCACTAATTTAGAGGCTGAAATATTTCTGTTGTTTTCTATGTATGGATTTTAGTGTTAAACCATTATCAATTTGTAGGAAAGGTTTTTTTTAAAAACTAACAACTTGAATATAAATCAAGAAAAGATGGAAACATACGATACAAGACATGGCAGACTTGATCCTCAGGACCATAGACTGCCAACCAGCAGTTCAAAAACATCACAAACAACTTTTTAAAAATAAATTTTAAGAATGGAAAGTCCAAAATATGGCATTTCCATTTTTTGCGTATGCTGGAAATCTACCCAGATACTGACATGGTAATTGTGTTCTTATTGGACACCCAGCTCCATATGACTTGAATATTAAGTATATTTTGTGGATTTTGCCGTATGAGCCAGTAAAATACTTGTTTCTTTTAGTGAGAGCTGGAAGTGCACGGATGCCTTCCCAAGTCTGCAGGATGCCTGAAACAACTCAGACAGCTGAGACCTGCCCTTAGTCATTTTTAAAGGGTGCAGTATGTGTCAGCCTTTTCACTCTCCCCTTGTCTGTTTAGATTGTACGTTTTTAAGGCATCCACTATATTTTCCGAGATATTTGTACGGAACCTAGTACAATGGGGCTTTGGTGCCATTTTGGGTCCTTGGGCACCGCCACCACACAAATAAACAGTATAACAAGTATAGTGCTCTCCGCTCGTGGAAATCGACAGCAGTAGACAAAACCAGATTTGGGAAATGTTACAATAGCTACCCATTTTCCTGTGGTTATAAGATGCAGTTTCCAGACCACAACGAACATTAGCAATGCTTTAAAAGGAGGGAGTTTTGGCAAGAAATGAGCAACGTACAAAGATTAATCCTCCTCATGCTATTTAAACAATTTCCATGTTTAGAAATACATCTTGGTGTCACCGGCCCTGGAAGAGAAAGCAAGGCCAGTGCACCTGTGCCTTATCAGTACATTCCAATGTGTCAAATGAACTGGGCTTAAAAGAAGGCCCCTGGGTCCTAGGTGAGGAGATCCCTGGTGAGTCAGGGCTGCCTGGAAGGAGAAGATGAGAGCTGGCAGAGACTGCATGTGGATCCTCGGAGAAAGCTGAAGGCAGGCGAGCAGCAAGAGGGATTTCTTGCTGGCATCCTCAGGCCAAGAGCCAGGGCTGCAGAGGGATGAAGGTGGGAGGAGCAACAGAGGAAGTTGCCTGCAGGCTCATCAGGGGAAGAGTCAGAGCCATGGGCTGGAGAAGGCTGAAGGCAAGGGAGCAGCGGAAGATTTTACCCGCTGACTTCTCCCAGGCCAGACACCAGATTCACTGGGACTGTAAGAAGGCCAGGGAAAATGAGGGATGCTCCTAGCAAGGAGGCTTAGAGGGTTCTCATAGAAGAGCAAGGCTGCCCTCCAGATGGAAGGACTGGGGTGGCTGTTTAGGGGAACAGGGAAGAAGAGGACAGAGTCCAGGCATCACCTAAAGGGTCTTGTGTGCTGTATGGAAGGACAAGATATTGGATGATCTTAATGACTAATTGCACTGGGGGTGATAGACGGATTTTATGTTGGGACTTTTGTTATGAACTATTTTGTCTGAAGTTTTAGGAGCGGGTACTATTGAGAGAGGGGAGCCTGAAGTCAAGTTATTGGGTTACCTGAGAGGGGAAACTGAGGCAGGGCATTGCAGAGCCACCCTCAGCCATGAGGGGGCACTCAGGAGTTGACAGACCTTGTTACCACTAGCAACTACTAAAAGCAGTTTTGGAGGAAAGTTGGATACCATCATGTTTGGAAGAAACAGATTCTGCTACTAAGTCCTTGTGAAGGATATGGAATGCCTGTAGTATTTTACGAATACTATATGTTCCATCTGTTTGTCTGATTGTCAATATGTGATTTACCTGATGTGAATAAAGAGTAATTCAGGCCGGGGTTACTGGTAGGTATGCAGGAAAGGGGCAACAGATTCAAACAGCTCATTGACTAGTACTTAAAGGACAATGAAGGTGGCATTCACTTTTGAAGGTTTACCTCTGACCCCGCCAGAGTTGTACAGTTTGGCTTGTAACCACAGGAGGGGGAATCCAGATGTGAAAAACTGAAACAAAGATCATATGGAGTGCAACTTCACAGGGGGGAGTAAATAATAGCACCCCTGCAATGATAATATTGTGTCCCCCACTCTGTGTTTCCACCCTCATGCATGTCAGGGCATAAACCGTGTTGCACAGGGCTCTGCGACTGCTAGGAGCAGAGGGAAGAACAGGGCCTGGAGGGGCTGACGCAGTGCCCAGGATCAGGTTGGGGAGCAGGTAGGATTCAGGATGATTGAGCGGGGGCCCGAAGCAGCTACCCTTGGCGAGACAGATACCCCAACCTCCCTGCTGCACCCCTGAAGCTCCCCTCCCCTTCAAAACAAGTTTGTTTTGTTTTGAAAAGCCTGTCTTGGGGCACTGTATTCACTACTGGTCACAGCTCCCAAAGGGAAGAACCGCAGGTACTTTAACTCAGTCACAGCTGCTGCGCAATCACAGTTGGAAACCAGGGTGCAGTAGCCTGGTTTATGAGATCTATGAGTAGAAGAATCTTGGCTTCCACCCTGAGAGAAGTGAAGGTGCTGGGCTTAGCATCTCTTTGGATGCACTCAGAGAGATGGGAGAGGGGTCAAAGGTGCAGCTAGCCCTGGGAACCATGACAGTCCTAGCTTGGGCTTCCAAGCATCTTCTAGTCCAGGGGTAGGCAACCTTTCAGAAGTAGTGTGCCGAGTCTTCATTTATTCACTCTAATTTAAGGTTTTGCATGCCGGTAATACATTTTAACGTTTTTAGAAGGTCTCGTTCTATAAATCTATATTATATAACTAAACTATTGTATGTAAAGTAAACAAGGTTTTCAAAATGTTTAAGAAGCATCATTTAAAATTAAATTAAAATGCTGATCTTACGCCACCAGCCTGCTCAGCTCTCTGCCAGCCTGGGGTTCTGTTTACCTAGGCCGGCAGCGGGCTGAGTAGGGCCTGCGGCCGGGACCCCAGACCTGGGGGTGGGTGTTTCAGGGGTCAGGGCAGAGGGCTGGGGTGTGTGGGGGGTGTAGGGCAGAAGGCTGGGTGTGTGTTGGGGTGTGGGGGGTTCAGGGTAGAGGGATGGGACTGTGAGGGTGCAGGGCAGAAGGCTGGGTGTATGTTGGATTCAGGGCAGAGGGCTGGAGGGTGTGGGGGGTGTAAGGCAGAAGGCTGGGTATGTGTTGGGTTCAGGGCAGAGGGCTGGGGGTGTGTTGGGTTCAGGGCAGAAGGCTGGGTGTGTGTTGGTGTGTGTTGGGTTCAGGGCAGAGGGCTGGGGGTGTGTGTGGGGGGGTCAGGGCAGAGGGCTGGGGTGCTCGGTTCATGGGGGTGCTCCCAGCCCCCTGCCCTGAGCGGCTCATGGCAGGGGGTTGGAAGGGATATGCCCTGTTCCACCCCCTTCCCCCAGGCTCCATCCCTACCTCTCTCTGCCTCCTCTACGGAGCTGCGTGCACGCTGCCGCTCTTCCCCCTCCCCTTTGCTAGGGCCATCAGCTGATTGGCCAGGGACGGAGAGGAGGAGGGGCAGGAAAGCACCACGCTGGGGGAAGAAGCAGGGGAGGGGGGAAGCTTGGCTGCCACAGAACCAAGCTTCTGCCTCCTGCCCCCGCAGGGGAGAGCGGTGGGCGGGGGGGGCTGAGTGGGGCTGGGGCCGGGACCGCGGCAGGGAGCTGCATGCCACTCAAAATTGACTCGGGTGCCGTGTTTGGCACGCGTGCCGTAGGTTGCCAACCCCTGTTCTAGTCTAAACTGTGCTACAGAATGTTCCAAACTCAGAAAGGAGAAAAAAGGAAGATAGCCAAAACAGGTCGTTTCAAACCAACATCTGGGATTCAATGAAACATTCACAGTAACAATGGCCAGAGAGATGAATGAGAGACTGTAGAAAGACTCTACATTTTCACTAGGTTATGAAAATTCCATCAGCTTACAAGAAAACTCTTCCACATACTTCCAGTAGATACCCTGCACCTTCTTTTAGCCTTACATGATGTTGCATCTTGTACATCTGTGTAACACGGAATTTTATTTTATAGGTGTCCACTCATTTACAATGGGATTCAAGTTTTATTATTTCAATTTTAAAGAGAAAACAATGGGAAGGAAATTGTATAATAATGCATGGACCTTGATTAAATATCTAATCCATAAATCAAAACAGAAATTCTGCTAACATCATCTGCAATGAGAAAAACTCTTCTGAATACCACAAGAAACCTAAAACTCCACAACTGCATAGTTATTTTTTGTACTGTGAACAAACAGGTTCATACATAATGGGTATGTACCCA
This sequence comes from Trachemys scripta elegans, assembly GCF_013100865.1. NCBI lineage: Eukaryota > Metazoa > Chordata > Testudines > Emydidae > Trachemys > Trachemys scripta. The sequence continues at coordinate 94,944,649 of NC_048305.1, read as the reverse complement.
CGTACCAAAACCTAAGACATGGCAGAAAAATGCTTATTGTTGTTCATTACAGGCGGGTGGAGAAGGGTTACTAGAACACTAAATATTTTAGGAGACTTGTTTTGTTTTCCAATTACACTATATATAAAATAATTCAGTAAATCTAAAATAATGTGGCAAATATAGAACAATTGATTACTTGGCTGTAAACTCAGATATTGTTTATCTTAGAAGCGCATAAATGGCAGCAGAAGCCAGCGGACGCAACAAACTGATTTACAGTTTGCTGTGCGTGTGCTGGGTTTCATTGTATTAGTTTCTGAAAACTAAATTTAAAAAGATATTTTAACTATGGTGAAGAAAGTTCATTATACTATATGCCTAATTGGGGGAGGGGAGAAGATTTTGTTAACAACAGATATGTATAACTTTCTCATAATGTACATGGTGAGGGTTTCATTATCTCAACCAGCTCCAAGTAGAGCCCTCAAAAACACTAGAGGTTGAAATCCACTTGACCAAAAAAACATGTCTTTAGTGATCGGACAAAGTTAGAGCACTGGTTTCTCTATCAAATATAAAACAGATGTGTCATGCTGATAAGTGAAATCCATTCCACCTGCATAAGGTACAGGTCAACTATCTGGAGGGGTAAGTATGGAGGGGTTGGTGAAGTAAAATCCATCTTCCTCAGTGACCAGTGAGTACGTCTGCTACATGGCTGCTATTTCAGCCCGTGCTGTAGTGCTTACATGCTGGTTGCAGAGAGTATTGGGGTCACTGGATCCTCAGAAATGCTTATCCTGTGACACCCCCCCTGTTGGCCTACTCTCAACATGGCTTTCCATTGCCCTAAGTAGGCCAACACAGACTTCTGATGGCACTTAAGAGGTGCATTACAGTTCTCTGTGTGGAGTCAATCCTCCTGTATTCCTCCCATGTAGTCTGCTGTGGGGCTTCAGTGGTTCAGAAAGACTTGTGTGGGCCCTCCTCAGCACAGGTTTAATCATTTATTCACTAATTTGTTTCCTAATCCTACAGCCTACATATGTATGCCGCTCCCCCAAAAAAGAGGGGGAGGAAAGCAGAAGAATACTGAAGAGAAACTCAAATGGTGAGCCATGCACTTAACAATACATTTGGATTTCTTAAAAAAAAAAAATATATATATATATATATATATATATATATATTTAAGGTTTCTCTAAAAAGGAATTACTGACTCAGAAAAATATACAATCTTCAGGAATAAATCAAAAACCTTTCTTCACTAATCTAATTCCACCAGTGGCAGTTAAGCAGTCCCCTAAGTAATTTAAACTTCCTTATTTGAAAAAAATTCATCAACACCCCCCTCTACCAACCCAGGAGTATGTGGTGGAGAACACATCAGTTATGATGTATTTCTCTGTTTGCAGTAGTAATAGGAATAGGTGTTAGTAGCCTGCCAGTTTTTAGCAGGCATTCTACTAGCAAGTAAATAAACCACTTAGACATAAATAAATTTACCTAGTCTTTCAACTTTCACAAAGCCCACAAAAATACTGCAGGTTTCAGAGGAACTACAAGCTCCAAAATTATAAATGTGGTCTCAGAAATAGCTGTGCTGAGAAAATGATAGGCTTGGTCGGACACTAATATTACATTTTAAAAGAATACAATGATTCCTTTTCTTTTCCTGTCATATGATACTTTGGTTTCCTAAACCACTTTGCATACAAGACAGGGTGATAAAATGTCACAAAGGAGGAAGAAAGAGACTACATGATAAATAAGAGCTCCGAGCTCAGTTGCTGCTAATTTGTAGAGGCTGAGACAATTCAATTGTTTTTTGTGCAAGATGAAAATTCATATTTGATAGAGTTGGAAAGGTCTTCATGGAACATCTAGTCCAGCACTCTTTAAGCAGACGGGCCCACATTATTCCTTCATAATTCTTACCTAATCTTGCTTCAACACCTCAAATTATAGCACCAATACTCTGAGCAAGTTTTTGCACTGCTCATCATTCTGTCAATCCACTAGATTTTATTGATGAAGGGCCCAATCCTGCAAGTTGCTAAGCACCTTCAATGCTCATTCACTTCAACTGAAGTTGAAGGCACTCAACACATTATTGGAGGTGCTGAGCGCCTCTCAGGGCTAGAGACCCTAACGGATTTGATTATTTATGCATCTATCACCAGTCTCCTTCGCAAATCCACCAGGTGGTCTTCAGGTGAACAATGGAAAGTTCTGAGAGCTTTCCGCACAATTAGGCTAAAAGTCTGTCACAAAGTGACACTGATTAATTTTGACCTCTTTATGACTTCACTAGCAGTTCACCCACCTCCCACTTTTCACAGGGCCAATGTGAAGAGTCGGAGAGATTAAGCATTCAAACCTAGGTGAATTTATTTATTGAATTTATGCTCCACTGAGGACACATTTCTGCACACCTTGTTATATGTGGCTGGCAGCATTGCTTTTTCAAGCTATGCAAACACACAGGGCAGCAAGCACTTACGAAGAAACAGTCTCTTCTTCACAGCTCAAAAAGTTCTTGCTCTCTTTCAAATACGGTGCTTAAGTACCGAAGGGTGAACTTCAGCCTAATTGTCCCTGACATTGAGGTATCACTGTTGACAGAAGTTCCATTCCCCTTGCTGCTGTTTAGCAGCATGACCCAGTTGTGATTTAGGATCAAGGACACCCAGGGTAACTAGAGTTACAGAGCACTAGAGAATTTATTAGGGCTTGCAATTTCTTGTGAATCCCTTTTCTTCAAACAAGATGTTCTCTACAAATAGCTCTTTGTCTAGAGTAATTATTTGGGGATTAGGAAGAGCTAATAAAACCCTGTTGGAAGGCTGGAAGAATTTGAGATGATAACAAGGTTGCAATGTGCCTGAGGGAGCAGAGACATCTTTCTGATAGCAATTTAATCAACCTTGATTAAAAGAAACATCTATCTGTGCCTTGTTCAATACATTTTGATAAAAATGTACATTCTGACCATCAGGCAACCTATTCTATCAGACCCCTGGACTGTACGCCTACCTCGTCCACTTTTGCTCAACCCTGAGAATCAAGGAAGGCTGTGATAGTACCATATACTTGATAAAAACAATGGTGCAAGTGCTTCTGAAACCAGAAAGATGAAAATCTTATTGAAATACATAGACTGGTGCTTAAACAGACACCCACAGATATGACCAGCTGATCTTGAGAGACAATACCCTGATTTATGCCCCATGAAAACCCACTGACCTCAACAGGAATGTATGTAGGGTATCATACATCCGTTTTTTCCCGGACATGTCCGGCTTTTCGGCAATCAAACCCCCATCCGGGGGGAATTGCCAAAAAGCCGAACATGTCCGGGAAAATGCCGGCCGGGCACTTCCCCTCCCGCGGCTGCTCTGCTCCTCCCCTGACTCTTTGGCTCTGTTTAAGAGCCGAGCGCTACGGGCTTCGGGCAGCCCCCATGCCTCCGGACCCTGCGCCGCCGGAGCCCGGGAGGGGAAGTGCCCGGCCGGGGGCGCAGGGTCTGGAGGCATGGGGGCTGCCCGAAGCCCGAGCACTACCGGCTTCACGGTTTGCTGTGCTGGGGAAGCGCCGGCCGGGGGCGCAGGGTCTGGGGGCTGCCCGGCAAACCGTGAAGCCGGTAGCGCTTGGGCAGCCCTTTCCGCGTGGCTGGGAGTAGGAGGGAGGAGGGGGCAGAGTTAGGGAGGGGCTGGGGTGGGGAAGGGGTGGAGTTGGGGCAGGGCTGGGGTGGGAAATGGGCGGGGCCAGGGCCCCATGGAGGGTCCTCTTTTTTTATTTGTTAAATATGGTAACCCTATGCAGTCCTCCTTTGGGAAGAGAAATTAAACCTTTTTTTTTAAAATGGGATGCAGAGAGCAACGTGATTGAAAATACTTAACGATTTCAGTGAGGGTGAGTTTAGGGCTTGTCAGCTGCCTCCCTTTCAGTGGAAGAATTCTAAAGGCAAATCATTTTTATTTTATTTTACACAAGCTAATTAAAACCTCTTCCAGAAAATTCAAGGCAATCCATTGGTATTGCCAGAATACGGTACTTGTCCAATGCACCAGAGCCAAAGCCCACAGAAAAGGCAGCAGTCACCGTGCATGTTCTGTAATACAGTCAGGCATTTCCCCCACTGCTGTAGGTGATAACACAATGAGTGCCCCAGCAAGCTGTAAGGTTGCTTCAATTTTCCTTTTAACAAGTTGCTAATGTGGCTTGCTCTTGCTTTGGGTGGCTGCATGTATGAGGCGGGTTTCTGATTTGACTTTGCCCTTTTTGGTGACTTTGTTTGGTCCATGTTGCTAGTTTGTGTTCATAGTCTTTTGTACTTTGCTAAAGTTCTATATTTATTTCTGTGGTGCTGCTACCCTGGTAAGTCCCCTTCTGCTACTGGCTCCTTGCCCTTGGGCAAGTCACTTACTGTTTCTTTGTCTTAGTTACAATTACAGTTTTATGTTTTTAGTTATCTGTGCTGGAACAGATTGGGTTTAGAACTTAATGTGCTTTTTTTTTGCTTCCCCTATTGGGTGTGAAAGACTTACCCAAACAACAGAGGAAGCTGACTAACAAAGTGGTACAGGAGAATGAAACTGACTGTGTACAACACGTTGTTTGCATTGTGAGGAATGAGAATTTTCTATTTATTTATGTAAATTAAGGCTTTGTCTGCACATATAAGCTGCACCCGTTCTAAACCAATTTAGTTAATCATTGCAGCTCCCTTGTGTGGACACCCTTCAACTGATTTAACAGTGTCCACTCACCAAGGATGCATCAATTAGTGCAACATTTGTGTGCAACTAAGGCCTAAGATTGGTGTCAGTATTGTTCATGTTAGAGTTACCATTCGTCCGGATTCCCCCGGACATGTCCGGCTTTTTGAGCTAAAAATAGCGTCCGGGGGGAATTTGTAAATGTCTGGACTTCCCCCCCCCCCCCCATGCAGAGCACGCGCGGCTAACAGGGCAGCCGTCCGGATGGTGCCACTTACATGGGGCTCCGACAGCCAGAGAGAGTCCCTCCTCCCCCCTGCAGCAGAGCTCCCTCCCTCCCTCCCTGCATTCGCAGATCGCCTCCGGCAGTCTGGAGCTCCACCCCCACTGCTGCCCAGCGTGCCAGGACAAACGGCTCAGGCAGTTCCTGAGCAAGTTCACAGAGACATTAGGCGAAGAAAGGCCAACAACAAGGGAGCCAGGGGGTCGGAGAAGGGGCAGGGAGGTTCTGGAGGGGGCAGTCAAGAGATAGGGTGGGGGTCGGGAGTTCAGGGGGGCTTTTTGGGGGTGGGGGTGTGGATAAGGTTTTGGCAGTCAGGGAACAGGTAAGGGGTAGGGTCCTGGGGGGCATTTGGGGGGGTCTTAGGAGGGGGCAGTTAGGGGACAAGGAACAGGGAGGCTTAGGTAGGGGGTGGGGTTCTGGAGGACAGTTAGGAGCAGGGGTCCCAGGAGGAGGCAGTCAGGGGACAAGGAGCGGGGGAGAGGGTTGGGAGTTCTGGGCGGGGGGGGCTGTC
>NC_048305.1:94802099-94939052 GCF_013100865.1 Trachemys scripta elegans | reverse complement strand
GGGGGGGGGGGGGGGGCTGTCAGGGAGTGGAGAGTGGTTGGATGGGGCGTGGGAGTCCCAGGGGTCTGTCTGGGAGTGGGGGTGTGGATAAGGGTTGGGGCAGTCAGGGTACAGGTAGGGGGTACGGTCCTGGGGGGGCATTTGGGGGGGGTGTCTTAGGAGGGGGCAGTCAGGGGACAAGAGGCAGGGAGGCTTAGGTAGGGGTTGGAGTCCTGGGGGGCAGTTAGGGGCAGGGGTCCCAGGAGGGGGCAGTCAGGGGACAAGAGGCAGGGAGGCTTAGGTAGGGGGTGGAGTCCTGGGGGGCAGTTAGGGGCAGGGGTCCCAGGAGGGGGCAGTCACAGGACAAGGAGCGGGTGGAGGGTTGGGGGTTCTGAGGGGGGGAGTGGGGGGGCAGAGGCGGGGCTAGGGCAGGATGGGGCGGGGCTCCTCCCGTCCTCTTTTTTGCTTGCTGAAATATGGTAACCCTAATGTATGGGGAGTAACAAATTAAATTAGGGACATTTGAACCAGTGTAACTATACCGATGTAGCTATATCAGTGCAAATCCCTAGTGTAGATACATTGTACTGGTGTAGTATGAGGCTTGCACCAATGTGATCAGCCCCAATAAGTTATCAACTCCAAGCAGTGGAGTTTCACTTTCCAGGTTGTTCATTGCGTGCACGGTCTCTTCATAACTGGACATAAAAGGAACAGACACTTGGGGAACATCACTGCAGAGATCTTGGCCCCGGTCCTGCTTCATTCAACCACAACAGAGTGTACAGAATTTTCTGTAAAGCTGCAAGACTCTTGATGAAGTGTGCCCTAAATTACTATCCTTGAAGAAATAGTAATTTATCCCCCAAACTCTTCTTGAAGTGCCAAAATAGGGAGGCTTATAATAAACACCACTCTATTTATCCCTACTATTCCCAAAATGTCAAATCATTGAATTCCAGCAATTTGGTCTCATACATGTCAGATTTGAATATCACTATAAATATTTCTATTCACCATTTATGTCTCTGGGGAGAAAAAACAACAACCCCGTAGGTAGTGATAACCTATGGAAGCATTGGCGTGAATAATAATGGCTTGTTAGTATTATGCAACTATTTTAATGATTGTAGGTCTTACCCTGACACTAAGCCAGACAATAAAAAAATCTGATTAGGCTAATTTTATCTACTTTTGATATCTAGTTACTTTCATTAAGTTCAGGACTGCTATGCTTAAAAAAAACCATCATATAATCACAAAAGCAAATTCTGACTGTATGTAAATCACTAAAGAAATATGCTGGCCAATCTCATTTAATCAGTACAAATCCTAGCAATATTGGTTGATTTTTATATTGTTTAAACAAATCACAGTAAACCACTTCTAATGAGATTCTAGACCTTGCTTTCAAGGAGATCTAAAATAAGACCAAGGACAATTATGCACACTTTACACACATTAAACATGAGCATATTGTAAAATCACCTTCGCCAAAATGCACATAAAGAGTGAGATTCTGATACCCTTACTCCACTATTAGTTTCAATGGAATATTTGTGGAGTAAGGTGCTATTTAACATGAGTAAGACTATCAGAATTGGGTCTGATCAGTTTCAGCAACACCAACAGGATTAAAAAAAAAAAAAAAAAAAAAAGCTTGTAAAAGAAGTTTTGAAGAGATTGGTGTTTTTTAAAACTACAGGAGGGAATTCAACTGATAGAAAATACTTTGCAAAATAATTAAGTGAATTAATTTAAACCGTGATTTTATGCCAATTAGTTAGGAAAACGGTACCAGTGATGCTAAAAGTGAAACATAAAAGACCTCTGACTCCTGGAGTCTCTCAATAAATACACTATGCACATAAAATAATGAGAATATAGTGCATGCAATAAACACAAACCACAACTAAATGAAAATGCCATAGGCTGCATAATGTAAAATGCACAAAGTATGCCAATTATGTATTACAAATAGCGCTCTCTATCCTATATGCACACCATAAAGTGCAATGATGAAACAGGACAGGCAAGGGTTCTAGCAGACAGAAAGCTCAGACTTACAGTGTGAACAAAGTCCAAAGCAGGACAATGGCAGCTAACTAAAAAGCACAGTAAACTCAGCTACTTTCCTCCGCCTCACATTGTTTCAAATGACCCTTCAAAACATCTTAAATGACATCAAACGAGGTAGGAGATCTTACAGATTAAAATATTTTCTCTGTTCATAAGCCAATATAAGAAACAGTATAACAAATGGTTATCTAGAAGCTTTTCAATTAACTAATAGAGACTTTTCCTATTGTAACACTGTAACTCAATAGGGATAGTTCAGAGCTAAATACATAAAATTGTAAAACAGACACTCCGATATCTGACTCAAATGAAAACTTAAACATCTGAGAGAGAAGGGCACTTTGTCACCTTGGCTTAAACTGTTGAGAGTGAAATGACAATAGGTGCACATTATTGCTGGCACAGAAGTCTTGGTAAAGCTGGATTATACCAGAGGAAAATTAAGAGTTAGATTCCTTTCCAAAGTAATTACTATCTATAAAATAGATAATTCTAATTCTTTTCAAGACACTTTGTGCTCTATATAAATCAGCTATATCAAAATTCCAAGAAGCCTGGATACTCTCAACTAATATTTTAAACACAGGAAAATAACCAGCACATAAGAGATGGGTGGGTTTTTTCCCTCTCACTGACTGTTTTCCCCCCATACACTGAACTGTTGGAATCAGATCCTTAAGTAGCTTCTTGCATAAATAATTAATGAAGACTAATTTATAGAAACAATTATCATCTACTACATTGACACTAATTGTTCTAGATGGGAAGAGGGCACTATATACTAAAAGCTGTCTCCCTGTTATTTTGGGTATGGGAACAGCAGGGGACTCTCTCTGGTCTCCCTAATTCCTCATTGATGTGTTTTAATATCTCACAACCAATACATTTAGAAGGATCAAACAACATGGGTTCTCTTTTTACTCACAGAATTGGTTGTAGACTTATTGAAAGAAAGTCAAGCATATTTTAAACTCAGGAAATTCACTCTTTTTTTTCCTTCATGAAAATACTGTCACTCTGCACAAGAAAAATGGTCCAGTGCTAATATTTTATAGATAACAAATAATAAGATTATGTCCTCCTAGATAAATATGAAGAAGGGAGCAGGAGACATAATTATATCCATATTTGGAGTAAGGCTTAGTTGAGATAGACAAACTCACATTCAGTGAATGTTAAATTCTGTGAGAAATTCTTCAAGGAGAAAAGTGAAAGGATGATATTATAAAAAGATTGAAGTTTGGGGAAAGAAAGAGAAAGGGGGAAAAGAGAAGAGAAAAAGATTTATGATCATATGCTTCTCTCAGTAACATTATCACAAATCCTACTGAAGGCAATGGAAGTTATACGAAGATATCAGAGGGCAGAATCTGGCCCTTCAACTCAAGGACTCTCTGCCTGATTAAGTTTAAATTAAACTCCCTTCAAGTTGTTTCCCATGTTGCCTATCTACAGGCAGACAGCAGTCTTTTCCTCACAGTGTGCACTGCCTTCAGGGCAGCAAAGAATAAGAACCCTGAATTCCATGCACATTAAAGGCTGGTATAAATCCGCAGAGCTCCGCTGAATGCAAGGCGCTAATTCCTTCAACTCCCACTCACTTAGCACCTCCTAGGAGTTGCTCAGAACCTTGCAGGATTGACACTTTAGGGTATGTCTTCACTACCCACCGGATCGCGCTCCCCGTCAACTCTGGAACTTCACCAGAGCGAGAGGCACTAGTGGAGTCGACAGGGGAGCCGCGGCCGTCAATCCCGTGCCGTGAGGACCCAAGGTAAATCGATCTAAGATACTTCGACTTCAGCTACGCTAGTCACGTAGCTGAAGTTGTGTATCTTAGATCAATCCCCCCCCCCCCCCAGGGTTAGATCACCCCTGTTTTCAGCAAATAAAAAGGAAAACCTCTGTAGAGGATGGACGTCTCCCTGTTATCTGCAGGACAATCAACTTGTAAAAAATACTCCTTACAGACTGGCTGTACTACATACACATCATTTGAGGGCATATACAAATACCTGTATTATCTATTTAGAAAGCTTCACAGCAGCAATTAAATCCTCACTTTACACTTTGCATCTAAATCCTACACTTCCCCAAATTTGGAATGTTCAGATGTTGGGACTGTGGTTCCTTGTCTCATACTGCTATCTGTTTCTACTAACATGGCCTGGAACAGGCAGTTTGGGGGTTTTGTTTTCTATTTCTGGCTTGTATGAGAACCAGGATGGTGGAAATTTCTACAGATAAGCTGATCACATGAAATTTTCTGCCATTTGGGGTAAAACAGCTTGTGAGATTTCAGCACCATGGATCCTAAACCCTTGCCCTGTTCCACCTTAAACCTGAACTCCAAACCATAGTCTAAAGCAGTGGTCTCCAAAGTGGGGTGTGCAAGACGATCCCTTGGGGAGCGCGGAAGGAGGAGCGCCGCCGGAGTGGGGGGGAAGGGCGGCAGGAGGAGGGAGGGAACGAGCGAGCAGGGAAGCTGCCCCCACCTCGGCAGGCAGGGCCACCTGGAACGCAGGGGCTTTAGGGGCTGCAGGGCCCTGGGCTAAGGGGGCCCCAGGACCCTGGCCTGCAGCTCTAAAGGCCCTTTCGGAATGCGGCCCTGAGTCCTCCGGCCCGTGGAGGAGCAAGGGCAGCTGCACAGCCAGCAGCCGGAGAGAAGCAGCGCTTTCCCCTTCAAAGCCGGCTGGAGAGAAGCGGCACTCTGCACCTCCTGCCTGCCCCAGCCCTGAGCCTCTTCCCGCACCCTCACCCTGAGTGTCCTCCCACACCCTAACTCTCTCCCAGACCCCGCACCCCACCCTGAGCCCCCTTCCGCACCCTAACCCTAATCCAGACCTTCAAATCGCTGTATCACAAAGTGTTAAACCAAGATTTTCAGAAATAATGAAGCATATTCAATCACATTGCTCTCACTAAAAAATATTATTAATAATATTTTTTTTGTGAGAGCAAAAAGGTTTTTTGTCCCATTAATAAATAAAATACAATATAAATTTTTAAAAATATTGTTTGTTTCATCTTTAGCTCATCCTTTTTTAATTTCTATTTTTTGTATGTTTTATAATGTATATAATATATTAGTATAGTAGTACATGTAGATTATTTATACATAAATAAATATACATATATTGGGGGTGCATGCTCAAAATTTTTTTACTGATAAGTGTGCGCAATCAAAAAAGTTTGGAGACCACTGGTCTAAAGGCTGTCTACATTACAACTTATGTCCGCATAATGGATTGTTCTCAGGGGGGTGAATAAATCACCCCTCCAGAGTGACATAAGTTACGCCAACATAAGCACTGGTGTGGACAGTGCTATGTTGGCAGGAGAGCTTCTGCTGCTCGTGTGGGAACTCTGTCCCATCTGTTTAGAGCAGCTACATTAGAGAGCTTACAGCAGCACCGCTGCATCTAAATGCAATTTGGTTCCAGTCACTGTCTCCTCAGCCCATCTCTAATTAAAACAAAAACCTGAACTGAAATTTATCACCACTACAGATGAATTAGGTCATTTCTTACCACTGTTTGTATTAGTGTTGCCACTTCAATGTGCTTCAGACTTAAACAAGGCAGTGGAATGGTGCAGTAATTTATACAAAGGATGGATTTGCTCACAGCCACGCTAGATGTATCAGTTACTATCAACTGCAAGATTAGATTTTGTATAATACCACAAAAATCTGTGGTCAGACCCTAAAGATGAATGTCAAAATTTTATTGTCTATAGTTACATTCAAATAGCTTACTATCCACCCTTAAGCGGGTAATCAGCATGAGCCACACAACTGCAAGAGAAATTGCTTTACCCAACAATAAAAGCTGTAAATATACTAGATTTCTTATAAGGCACATCTCCACTGACATGTAGATTTATAGACTAATAAACTAGTAATGATTCTGTATGCTGATTAGTTGAGATATCCAAAAATCAGTAAAGATGGTAGCTGTTGAAAGCCATAACTCTCAGCTGCCCTATATTTCATAGGACGTCTAAGATTCCACCAGTTTTTTTAACACTATGTCCTATTGTCTTGAAGTGGTATCTCATTGTTGGGTCTCCCTAAGCTCCTTATGACACATGATCTTACTGGTGATCTGAAAGCCCCTTTTTATGCTCTCTACCCCTTCTGATGAGGGCTGTGCATGTGACCTGTGCAAATTGGGAAGCAAAGCAGAGTGCTGACAGGAGGGAGTAGACCCAGGTATTTGAGAGCTGCCCTCCAATAATGCAGTCTAGTGAGGGTCAAGGTGGAAAAAATGAGGTGAGAAAAAGACAACTGGAAAAATCATACAATGCTTTTTATGGGACAGAGGCATCTAAATGGCACTGCGGTGCACTACTCCGTTGTTTTGTAAATAAACAAAGGTCTGATGACTTCTTTTTCAACTATAGTACGTCTGGGCAATTTATTGTCACATTCGGATTTAAAACAGAGTGCGTGACAGGATGGAGGGAGTATGCGATACTAATGAATAAAGCATTAGCTTCAGCTTCCTCCCCCCTTGCACAAATGCTCCTGGGGAAGGCCATACACTGGGAGACTGTGACGGAAGAGTGCCTATGGGAAGAGAGGACTCCCCACCCCAGGTCAGAGAACTCTACTGAAACCCAGGCTTAGGGAGAGAGGCAGTGGTGCTGGAACAATGTTTACAGGGGTGGTGCTGAAGGCAGAAACCACGTATTTGGATTACTACTAATTCAGCACCCCTAGTTCCAGCACCCATGGAAAGAAGTTTCTGTTACTCTTTTTACACTTGTGTTAACTCGTTTTGATTTGTGTTATGAACATTATCCTTTGAATTAAACCCTTGCTGGCTGCATTTGTGTTTTGTGTCTGCTCGTTCAGTGTACCAGTTTCCCAGAGTATAAGAAGTCTCATATTGACTAATTTGGGGGCTGCAATATTTAACATTTAAAAATGAGGCGCTGTAGGGCTCATCTCATCTCATTTGTTCACTAAAACAATAAGGCTTTTGTCCTTTGATTTTATTCAACAAGTTTATAAAATGCACCACTCTTCTCTCAGTGTGACCAGGTGGTGATCAACATCCTGGCAAATTCAGGCCTGTCTTATTTAGGCACCTGTGATTTAGCAATCAACTTTGAAAAGTCTGGTGCTTTTCTGAATTCTACACAGCTCTTAGCCTCAATTATATCTTCCGGCAGTGAGTTCCATGGGTTAACTATATGTTGTGTTAAAAAAGTAGTTATTTTTATCAACTTTAATTTTATTGATCTTTAGTTTCTTGGTTCATGACCTATGAGGAAGGGTAAATGGGAATATCCAATTTCCCTTCATCTCCTCTCTAAACAAAACAGTCCTAATCTTTTTCAGTTTCTTTTCCTATGGCAGTATTTCATTTTCTATAGTCATTTTAGAGGCTCCTCTTCAGAGCCCTTCAATTTCTGCCAATTTTTTTTATGAGACGATGATTCATAGTTTTCAAGTGACTAGAACTAAACATAATATTTTAGGTGAAGCCATACCTTCCACTTATATAATGGCACTATAATATTCTCACAGTATTATTTTCTATCCCATTCTGCCAGCATCCTAACATTTTGTTTGTGTGATATAAACCCCTGCCTGGTATCTTCATAGGTTTATTTAAACATACAGAATTATGTGAAGTTTTTACAGAAGCATATGCATTTGTTCTTACCAAGCACTTCCCTCCCTGTTGCCAGGAAATTTAACATCCAACATCCTGGAAGTGTTCATAGACTAAAGGGGTCTGTATTTTAAGGCTGCAAGAATAATGTTCTCTTATTGGGTCACAAAGTTAGTGGTGCTTCTCACTGCCCACCTTCTCAAATTGTTCTTTGGTGTAATTAATTTAAAACACACCCTTAGAATCATAGAATCTGTCATAACTATAAAGGGAAGGGTAACAGCCCTCCTGTGTATAGTACTATAAAATCCCTCCTGGCCAGAGACTCCAAAATCCTTTTACCTGTAAAGGGTTAAGAAGCTCAGGTAACCTGGCTGACATCTGACCCAATAAGGGGACAAGATACTTTCAAACTTTGGGGGGGGGGAAGGCTTTTGTTTGTGCTCTTTGTTTTGGTGGTTGTTCGCTCTTGGGACTGAGAGGGACCAGACATCAATCCAGGCTCTCCAAATCTTTCTGAACAAGTCTCTCATATTTCAAACTTGTAAGTAAACAGCCAGGCAAAGCGTGTTAGTTTTTATCTTTGTTTTCTCAACTTGTAAATGTACCTTTTTGCTAGAGTGTTTATCTCTGTTTGCTGTAACTTTGAACCTAAGGCTAGAGGGGATTCCTCTGGGCTCTTTAAGTTTGAGTACCCTGTAAAGTTATTTTCCATCCTGATTTTACAGAGATGATTTTTACCTTTTTCTTTAATTAAAAGCCTTCTTTTTAAGAACCTGATTGATTTCTCCTTGTTTTTAGATCCAAGAGGGTTGGATCTTGATCCACCAGGAGTTGGTGGGAGAAAGGAGGGGGATGGTTAATTTCTCCTTGCTTTAAGATCCAAGGGGTTTGGATCTGTATTCACCAGGGAATTGGTGAAGAGTCTCTCAAAGCTACCCAGGGAAGGGAATTAGCACTTTGGGAGTGGTGGCAGCGAACCAGATCTAAGCTGGTAGTTAAACTTAGAAGTTTCATGCAGGCCCCACATTTGTACCCTAAAGTTCAGAGTGGGGAAGCAGCCTTGACAGAATCATAGAAGATTAGGGTTGGAAGAGATCTCAGGAGGTCATCTAGTCCAATCCTGTGCTCAAAGCAGGGCCAACACCAATTAAATCATCCCAGCCAAGGCTTTGTCAAGCTGGGCCTTAAAAACCTCTAAGGATAGAGATTCCACCACCTCCCTAGGTTACTCATTCCAGTGCTTCACCATCCTCCTAGTGAAAAAGTTTTTCCTAATATCCAACCTAGACCTCCCCCACTGCAACTTGAGACCATTGCTCCTTGTTCTGTCATCTGCCACCACGGAGAACAGCCTAGCTCCATCTTGTTTGGAACCCCCCTTCAGGTAATTGAAGGCTGCTATCAAATCCCCCCTCATTCTTCTCTTCTGCAGACTAAACCATCCCAGTTCTCACAGCCTTTCTGCTCCCAAGTCTCAATGAAAGTCACTCTCCTTAGTTTTTCCATAGGATAAAATAAAATTAAATTAAAGTTAGAGGAAAAAGTAATATGTCACACCATATATTTCAATTTCCTCACAAAAATCTACTCTTTGACTTTTAGTTTTCACTACAGCAATCACTCACCATAATTTTTCCAGTTGAGGCACTGGTATAAATTTATCAGTAAATATACAGTTATATATTTAGCCCTATGTATAGGAAGGTTCCCTAGCGTATCTTTAAATAATGGCACTGTGGCTTGTGTTTTAACCTAAGACCTTTGCTATGCTCTTGCACAGGAAAACATACAGCTACTACCATGCATCATCAACCACCAATATCTTTCCTCATTCCTATTATATTGCCTGCTTAAAGGGGTAAGGGATTTTGTTGCAGGTGTTGGCGGTTTTTCTTACTCGCAATCATCTCTCACCTCTGTGTAGTCTTTTATCTTCTTTTGTTCTCACCTATGGACTCTGAGCAATAGATGGAAGCAGCCAAAATGAGCAACTCTTTCAAGCTCTGGTAAAGTGTAAGAGCTAAATGCTACTCTGTGGAGGAACTGCCTACGTATAGCACAGCAGGGCAATGGAAAGTAGCCTAGGCAAGAGTCACTGTATTCTCCTAATTCCATACCTAACTTTCACAGGTTCAGGAGTGCTTGACTGAAGGCCGGGAAACTCAAGACAACACCTGACTGTTTGCTGAGATATGAGCATATGCTTACAAAACAGAGGGAGAGTGAGGAAGTGGAGCATTAGTAATGGTTGGGGAAAGGAGGAGAAAATGAAGCTAAGCAGGGGTTCATGAGCTGCGCTGTACCTAAACTCCGGTGGGGAAGGAGTGACAGAAGGAAGGCAGAGAGGTAGTTCTGAAGCTGTGTGGGGAATGTGACTGAGAGCTGATGCAGTGTGGAGGGAAGACAGCAGGAAAGTGGTTAGGAGTCAACCATTTACTCACTTCCTTTTTCGCCTTGAACATCTGCATTGCCAAATAGGCACAGCATCATTCACATAGCTTTCCCTTGACCCCCTCACTCAGCTGCATGGCAGAACTCCCATCAGGCAGGGAATGCCCTCCATTGCGTTGGACATGTCTCCTCAGCATAAACCCTGGGAAGCATTTAACCCATTAACAAGGGCAACATTTTAATATCCGCCACAGGATCACATCCCTGTTCCTCCTGCATGTATATAAATAAATATGTTGAAAAATAAACATGTTTCTGAATAATAAAATATATTTAAAATAAATGGTATACTGTCAATTACCATAGATATCTCACATCACATCATTCAGCAGACTCAGAACAAGATTTTTCAGTCTCATCTACAATGGAGAATTGAACCTTTACAAGGTACAATGGTAAAATCATTACAAGGTAAAATCTTCTCTTATCTGTAAACACGTCTCTGTCCAGTCTGAATTGCCACTTACAAAAATACTTGTAGCCAAGTGCAATAACTGAAAACTTCTGAGAGAGCTGATCCCACCTGGGTCGGTTCTCAGGGCACTCTGGACTAAAAGTCACCTTGTTATCCCCTGCCTCCAGCAAGAGGGAATCTCTCTTATGATAGCTGGGGGGTCGGCTCCCAAGCACCATCAGCCTTTCAGCCACTCAAGCTCTTTCCTCTTGGCTATGCCAGCCTTAACCTTTGCAAGGCAAAGTTTAACAATAGGTGCACTTCAATCCCCAAACCCCACTGAACTGATCCCCTGTGATATCTAGCCCCAGACACCGGCTAATCACAGAAATTCCAGATCCTCTGCACCCAAATGTGCAATGTACCCCAATTTACCAGTTGGACCTTAAACCACCACTCCCATAAAATGCACAGTACTTGTGAGCACTTCTGAAAAAACAGAAGTAGGTTTATATTTAAGAAAGAATAAATATTTAATTAGAAATGAGAGAAAGTGATGGACGTAAGTGATTACAATACAAAACCTGGGTCTACAGTTATCAATAGTTGCCTTTCCTATATTATAAAGTAGGATTTCCCCCTATAGTTCAGTCTGTTCCAGAGCTGGCTGGTTTCACAAAAAACAGGATCCAAATAGTCATGAAGCTCCCCCAGTTCTTAAGAGGTTGCCAGTGAATGAATATACTCTGTTACAACGAAACAATCTTTTGTCTTTATTCAGAGTCAAGGCGATCTCCTGCCTCCTCCTGTTCCTTTTCCCCTTCTAGTGGTTGCAATCCTTTGCAACTGTCTTTGATGGTTTTCCATGAACTGTTCTGGGATGTGGCAAGGTCAGACAACATATCCTTGCATTACCTCACTTGCTGACTAGGGAGAGGTGACAACTCTGCCTTGCTGAAATGAGTCACCACTGAGACACATTACCCCGGGTGACTAATTTTTACTCCAAGTCAATAACGCATATTTTCAGTATAAATAAATTATTCCTTAAGCATTATCTGTGTACACATCTCGCAATGATTACGAGTCTTGACAAGTTATGAACTTTCTATAGATACCTTACATGTTACTCTTTGTGGACAACTATCCTGTCAGACATGTGTTTGGTGCAGTGAGTTTGTCAGGCCTGAGGTGAGAATTGTTTGCAAACTGCAAGGGCCCCTTTACCTAGGGATCTTTGTGTAAGACCATCTTTTAAAGGTAAGCTGCAGAGGCTTTTTCCTTGACAAGGCCTGAGTTGAGGATCTTAGGTTTCAATTTTTCTCCTGTCACCACTGACATTACTAGTCCTAAAAAGGTGCATACTTTGCAGTCTTCATACTACTAAAGGCGTTGATATTGTCATCACCGATAGCAGGGATGGACATACACAACCTGAGAGACTGAGGTCTTAGCACAAAACTGATCTTAAACAACATGATTTTAAAATAACATTAACTAGTAATTTTTAAGAACATACATGCATTTGTCAATGATTTGGTTTCTCAATCAGTTTTACATGTATTTTTTAAGTGCATTTCAATGTAACTTAAAGAGTCAGTTAAAATGTAGCTCATGTCACAGGAAATGTCATAATCAAAGTGGTCTTTATTAATTTCCCTGCTCTCCATCCCGGGGCTTTGACCAAATCTTTTTTTTTATCTTCACTTTTCAAAAATAAAATCCTTCGCCTTGCAGAACCACAGGGGTAGGAACCTAGTGCCTCGATCACTTAACAGTTTCTAAAGGATGTCAGCAACATCAATGATCTACCCCACTCTTGAGGCTTTTCCCTCTACTTCATTTGTCGTTTGCTGTCAGTAGCACCTTTTCCTCCATCAAGAAGAAAGATGAACAACTGCCTTTGTAGTCAGTTTCAATTCTAGTCCATAGATCAACTAACTAAGAGGGCCAAATAGCATGGTATAATTTGCATCTTCCATCAGAAGTCTGAGTGTATCTGACAGCTAACTTTCTGCAGCTTCATGTGATCTTAATCCATGCCTGAACTTCATCTTTCAGTGGAAATGTAGACCAAACAAAATATTGTAATGCTTAGTCTATAATAAAAATTCTATTTAGATTATTATTAGCTACAGAAGCCCCTACTCTTTATGAAAGGTAATAAATATGGTCTGGCAAAATAATTCTAAAATGAAGATGAAGCATATAATTTTGATGCATACAGTATTATCAATAAAAGAGTAAAGGAAATCCCATATAAATGTGGTTCATTAGTATTAGTTGTAAAATAGAGATCATTCTTAATTTTGAACTGGTTTGTGTTATAATTCCTGATCAACAGATTATTATTTTTAAATCATCCCAAAGCAGTTTCAGATGAAAGCAAAACATCAGATATTTTATAGGTATTACTGTAATGCAGAATGTAAACTAAGTTGGGTATCACATTTAATCACTAGTGTTGTGTCAGATAAAGATGCTTAGAAATATATTTATTTCAAAATAATAGTTATTAATGCTTTGATATGAAATTGATTTAAAAAAGAACAAGTGAAATTTTACACATCAGTGCATTTCATTTGGCCTCTGTTCAGTGACAGAATTCAATATGACATATCTCAGAGTGACAGCATCATGCTGGAACTGCCACCTGAGGGGCTTATACATCTTTACATTTTTCACAGAAGTGAAATTGAGTGACAGCTAAGTAAAATGCAGCTTTTAACTCAAGATGGTAGATCAGAAAGTCAATGAAAACATTCATAGTTTGTTTAGGCCATTTGGTGATGAATCTTCCCATAAAAACAGCTGCAACTTCTCAACTAAGAAAACACTTTAAGCAGGTAACACAACACATAAAAATAGAGAGGGATGCCTCTATTGAGGATAAAATGATTTAAAAGCAATAGAGGTTCCATTGGTAACATTTAATAAAGTGGTATAGCATTTTGCTAGAACTATGATTCTGTAACATTGATGTTGTGTATCTACCCTTCACTGACTTACTCATAAGAATATGTAACATGGCAACATACAATCAGCAGAAACTACCTAGAGACATCTTGTCTAAGAAAACTCATCTAAACAGATCTTACCTTTTCTTTATAAATCTAATGCTCTATGGTAAGTGATAACCATGAAAGCCTAAATCTGGCCACACTACCCACAATTTGACATCCTCCGGGTTTAGAAGGTTTATATCCGCCATAAATACAGTACTAGAAGGAAACAAGGGCCTTCTCAAATCAAATATTAAAATTATGAAAGATACTGTATTGCTTTGCTGTGCACTGTTAAATAGCTATTGTCATTTCTTCAGGTAGCAGCATTCCACTGGTAGCTGATTGCTTCATTATATTTGTATTTGCTAAACATGCGCCCATCACTCATGCCTTTAGGGGCATTTACATATTTGAAACATAGCTTTAAATAAAATATATACTGCTTACAATAGGCAGCATACATAGATAATTTCTAGACAGTACATTGTGAATCTACGTGTAAAGCACTTTGGGTCACAGGATCCAAGAGACAGAAGTAAGTTATTCTCTAGTCCATTCCCAAGGATCACTGTGTGAGATTTTGTACAGCATCTCTATTAATTCTCTATTTTGGTCTGCCGTGAATTCTTCCAGTAACGGGGAATTATCAGCACTCCAGTATATTCCACTGGATTCAGGTCTGCAAAAATATGAAGGCTCACAGTATATCAGTGTACTCCATCCTTACCAAGCTGCTGATGATGAAAAAACAGAGATTTTATTTGTGGAGTTCCATACTGGCAACTGAAAATAAATTCCTCTCCTACTCCTTTGTATTTATAGGTCAAACCTCCTATGTTACCCCCTATGATACATTCTCTCTCATCTCTTCAAATTAACTTATCTTATCTTTTCTGCATACTTTAAAGCTTTCTAAAAAGACTGTCACGTTGTTGCCTTCTTTGAATCCTCTCTAGTTTACCATTTATTTAAAGAATGAGAATTAAAATACAATGTAGCACTCCAACCAAAAACTCAGCTATGATGAATGAATACGACCAATCACCTTACTGAACCTACAATATAACGTTTTATTTTACAGATCTCCACGGTGCCATCAACACACACCCCCTTGATTGTTCCAACTCCCTTTGTTCCTTGTCTTTCATCTTCTCTATTCCCAGAGACTTGAACTCTTACTGCCTTTTGTCAATATAAAGCTTATTGCTTGTAGGAATGATCTAGCTAGATCTAGCACAAGTCTTCCTCAATTTTCTATGCCTTGGACAGGTTATAATTTATATAGTGGCTTCCTAGTACTACTCTGCATGGCAACATCTCTAATACCAGAACAAAGGAAACAAAATGTATTTTCCAGGTCAGTCTCAACATTAACAAGATCAGGAGAGAGCATCAAGTGAAACACAGCCTCACTCAAAACATACTCAGAGGGCCCGAGACTGCAATCCTAATGATACCAGAACAGGTCTCATCTACTAGTTCTTATATATGGAGACTAAATATTATAGTGATAGATGCTGTTACACTCTGAAACCCCAATATTCGCCACTGTCATGTAATTAGAATATGTCTTATACAAAGTATGCCTTGTGAGGTATCATTCTACAAGTCTTGATCTGCTAGACAGGAATATATTGTTGAATTGTATGTGCTATCATTGTGTGTGAAGTTATGAAATTTGGCTATGTATGTGTCACTGAAACATGTCCTGAGGTTGAAAACACCCACCAGCAGCCTTTCAGGTACAACAGTAAAAAGGCCAAACAATGTTAAGGGCTTATTGAGGAAATGCACACAAGTACAAGGATTACCTCAGGATCTGTGTACAATAGAAACCTCTCCGAGACAGCACTACACAATGGGAACTGTTTGACCCAGGACAAAGCAAAAGAGCTTTCCAGCAAGTGGGGAGAAGATATAAAAGGGGGGAAATGACATTATGGGGTGTCCTCACTCTCCCTACAACAGCACACCTGGAAACACCTGAGGAACAAAGACTGAACTGTGGGAAGTGATGGTCTCAGGCTAGAAGGATTTTTAGCCTGTGTATGAAAACTTGGGAAAGCCAAGGCAACTTGTGCCTTAATAATCTGCCAGCCTGTTTATCACTCAGGGTGAGAATTTGCTAATTTATATCTTACCTATCTATTGTGTTAAGCTCAGTTTGCATTTTTTGTTTATTTACAAAGGTAATCTGTTTTGTTCTGTTTGCTATCTCTTATAACCACTTAACATCTGCCTTTTATAGTTAATGCATTTGTTTTGTTTATCATTAAACCCAGTTTGTGCAATTTCTAACTCGGGGGGCAAGAAGTTGTGCATATCTCTCTTCACATTGAAGGAGAGGGCGAATTTTTATGAGCTTGCGTTGTGCGGATTTTTGTATACAGCACAAGACAATACACCTTTGGGTCTGCACTCCAAGGGAGGTGGGCACCTGAGTGCTGGGCCAAGTCCCTTAAGCTGAGCCTTCCCAGAGCTGAGCTCAGTGTCTGTGTCTTTCTGCAGCTGGCTGTGGCCCTGCCTGCGTGTGCACTAGAGGAGACTGAAGAGCTTGGCTCAGCAAGACAGGGTAAAGGGGGTCCAGGCTGGTGGAACAGGAGGGCTCAGTGATATCTCAGTACAACAGGTGGCACCCTGAAGGGGGGCAACCCGTCACAGATGCATTTGAAATCCATACATAGAAATAGGAGTAATGTGTTGCTAGTTATAACTTTTTTTAAATGTTCACCTCTTATTTCAGTTCAATTTCCTACCATTAGACACAATGTTCAAAGGTGATGAATGGCTATGGGTAAACGGTGACTCAGTTTACAATGGTGTTAAAGCATAGCTGTTGCTACCACAGAGAGTCCTAAAATTATTCCCCTCATGAACTCAATAGGAGAAATCATCAGAAGGATGTGTTCTGCTCAGTTACTTCCAATTCTCCAATATCTTATTGGGTCCTTGTTACCAAGAACAGTTATTTTTTTATTAGGGATATAGTAGTATTTAGCGTTTGTTAATAGCTGACAATGCAATCAGAACCGGACAGAACATAGAGGAAGACACAGACTTTTCTCACAGGACCCTACAGTCTAACTGGAAATTCTACACAAGAGAAATGGTATCCCTGGATGATCCAATGGAACTTATAAACGGGCATTGAAGAGTTTGTTTGCTTGATTTAAAATCAGTGGGTTAATACTGCTAGGCTTGATGGAGAGCATGTGTTTTAAGAAGAATTTGAACCAAGAACTCATGTCAAGGCAGTAAGTTTCAGGCTAGTTGTCACTAAGGAAGAAGGCCTGGAAGGAAAATACAAAGGGAGTGGTTAGCTAGGAGGACTTGAGTGGAATGAAAGGAGCAAGAATGGGATAACAGAAGAGATTTAGGCAGAGACAGAGGTATGCAGGACCTTTAGACTACAGTGACGATGACAATCTTGAACTGAATACAGGAGGGAGGGGAAGTTGGTGGAGAGATTCAAAGATCGGACTAACAGAGGTAGGGGGGTTGGGAAGATGGTTTTAGGGAGCCAGGAAGGACAGCAAGATTAGATAGCAATAGTCAAGTTGTGGGACAATCAACTCATGGAAAGGCATTTTAGCACTAGAATGAAAAGGATGGAGATTTCAGATGATGTAGAGAATGCAATGACAGGAGTTGGTGGCCACATGGACATGAGATAATAATAGGAGAGAATATATAGTCAAACTGAATTTGGGCAGAATTGGAACATTCAGGAACAGATAATGGAAAGACAGACAGAAAGAAACACAAGATGGAATAGAAAGGGTGAGATATATTTGACAGCAATTTGACAGGGGAAGGTAGTCATCAACATAGAGGTATGTTGATTGAACTTGAAGCCATGAGAAAAAGATGAGGACAGCCAAGGCCAAAGCATAGAGGGAAAAGTGAAGAGGATGAGAGACAGAATCATCCACCCAGATTCTTTTGAGAAAAGCTGACTCAAGGCAGGATCCTGAACCACTTAAATCAATGTGAGGAGGAGCAGGATGCCACCATAGGAAGCATCAAAAGGACAATCAGAGACACAAAAGACCCATGGAAACCCAGGGAAGCAGAGAGAGGATAAGGACTGAAAGTGAGCCAGAGGCAAAAGGAGAATAAGAAGAGAAAAGTAGTCCTTGAACGTGGCCAGCAATAGCTCACTAATGATCTTGATAAAGCAGTTTTGGTAGAGTTGGTGGGGAAAATTCAAACTGTAGGAGATCCAAGAAAAAATTAGGAGAGAGGAAATCAAGGCAGCTGTTACAGACAGTTCACTGTAGTACATATCCCTTAATGAAAGTAATATATTGCTATGCCTGAAAATAATATACTGCTGTGTTTGGCCTGCGGTATTTAAGTCCTGAACTCAATAATCACATAAGATATTTTTCTTGTAATATAAAATGCTTCTTCCAATAATCTCAAAATGGTGTTGGCTCTTTTTCATATGAGTGCTGGGCCACACTAACTGCTGCCTTGAACTATTGTGGGGTTGCTCACACATCCTCATTTTCTATTCCAAGCCATTGCTATTGCTACGTACCTCTAGCCCCCTGAAAAGACAGTGAACTGCATTCCAGAAGCATCACAAATATACAGAGAGAGCAGCTGAGATGAGGTACAAATCTGATGCCAAAGGGCGACAAATTAAATAAGCCAAATCAATTAAACTGGGCGAACAATAAGAAATAAAGAGAGACAACTAACTCAGGATGCTTTATTTCAGGTCACTTCACCACGGGAGCGACCATCACTTTTAATTCTTACCAAGGGAGGAAGACTTACTTATGTTATCTACTTGCAAAGGCAAAACCATGAAGATTTAACAACACCTGTATTGGACAATTCCTTTGCCTGTGAATTTGCAAAGAAGATTCCTAAATCCCAAAACTACTGATGAGGTTTTTCAGGAACAGTAGATGTAGACTTAAATGAGGAAGCCCCTAGAGAAAGGACTATTAAAAGCTCCTAACATTCATGTTTATTTATTCTTTAGAGTCATATTTTTTTTAAAAAAAGAGGTTATCCCATCTAGCAGGTACCCATACAATGCTCTGGTTGCCCTGACAAAAAATTAACAATATGAAGTCATTCCCCCCTCATCTAACAGACTCCTCACTCCATCAAAAATAAATTTATAGCTAAACCCAGGATAAAAATTCAATCTGTAAAGACATACTCCCCGCCTTAAGCCACACACCTCGCAGACGCCTTGTAGAAAAGGTAGGATTTGCAGCATGACAGGAAAATAAAAAAACAAAACAAAACAAAAAAACCCAGTGAGTTGCAGACTCAAGATGCCTGCACAGAAAACACCATGCCAGCTTCTCCCACCTGTTTGGTGCAAGGGAACCCCAGTCTGAGGACCTCTTCTGTCTTTAACAGCAATGGTGTGACACAAGCAGCAGTGTAGCACAGAGATATATGGATACCTACATTTGAAACCATTGAGGACATTTACATAGAGATTATAAAAAAAAATGTCATCACAAAGATTTTTTGAGGGCTTGTGGATTGATACAAAAATGTCTGTCATCCCACCCAAAATCATAGCATTTGTAATTTTCTAACAAAACAAATCAAAACTAAAATTCTTTGTTTCGGTCAGAATTACTTGCTTTTTTGTCTTTGGAGCAATAGGGCCAAGGGGGAATAATAAGTGCTGAAAAAGATTTTTTTTCCATTCCATTTGATTCCAGCTGAAAAGAATTTTTTTCATTGAGAAGTGATTCAAAATAAACTTTTTATTTTTGAATGTTGTTGAAAATTAGATTGCAAAATTCAGTGAAAAAGTTGGATGAAAATGAAATTTTTTTAACAAAAAACAACCACCCACAGTTTCATTTGAAATGTTTTCATGGAAAAATAATTCCTTTTTCTTGACAAGCCCTACTTTAACGGTTAAAATATTCCAATTCCACCCAGAAACTGACAGCTAACCTGTGCAGCTCCCAAAACACCAACACTCCTGACATTCAACTTTACTCAATAAATGGGCTGGCATCTTCAGCCCAAGTTCAGTTTCCAGTGAGTCTCAAGCCGCAGCCCTATACACAGCACATTACAGTAGCTTATTTTTCAGAGAGGACAAAACCAAGAATAAGTGTGGAGGACAAAGCCAAGGATATGTCTGCATACAACTGAAACAATTCAGTCACCACACAAAAACACAGATGGAAAACTGCCTTCTTGGCTTGCACATCAAGAAACAGTTTGGGTCTAGGCAAGACCTAAGCTGCAAATCTTAATGACACATGGTAGATGCACTCCTTCAGTCAGAGGTGTCAATAAAACACTTCCCAACAGAGTCCTGCAATATGACCTGAACCCGACAGGACCCGATTACAAGCACCAGGTCCAGGCCAGTTGGGTGGGAGACAATCAGACCCTCTCGGGCTAGGGTCAGCTTGGATCAGTTCTCCTCTCCTGCCCGTGGGGTTGGTACAGGAGTGGCTGCATGACCTGCTTCTGCTGTTGCGCCAACCCCAAGAGCAGGAGGAGGAATGCTGAACCTAGGGTCAGGAGGCAGCAACGGTGGTGACTCAGGTTTAGGGGGAAAGGTTGGTGTTGGGTCAGGTCGGAAAATAACTCGACTCTCTCAGGCTCAAGTTGAATGGGCTTGAGTCAAGTCGGGCCTCTCCTTTCTAATTCTGATGGCTGCTTCCTCCAACCTATCGACATCTGTTATACCAAATGGAACTTCAGTCCACCAGACCTCACTGATGCCCCATTCTCTAGCAGACACTAGATCACCCATTCCACTGGGGACGTAAGGCCAGGTCCCCAGGTGAGGAGAGTATCTCCACTCACTTTTATGGTTTACACTTGCTAAGAATATGGCCCACAGAGGTGACGACTTACCCCAAGTGAACATGTCCCATTTCTTCTTACATTCACATTGAGCAGATGGAAGGACAGCAGGAAATGCTGCTGCTCCCTTGACAAGCAAGCCTTCAGTTCTGATGAACAAATTCCCATACTTAAAAAGAACAGGAGTACTTGGGGCACCTTAGAGACTAACAAATTTATTAGAGCATAAGCTTTTGTGGACTACAGCCCACTTCTTCGGATGCATACAGAGTGTGCATACTTAAGTGGCTGTGTTCAGATGTAATGTATCCGAGAATACTGGAGATGTAAGCAAAAACTGACAATATATAACTTTACATAGGTAAAATGATCACTCTCAACTCTGGAAAAGTATAGTATTAAGAAGTGTTTGATATACTTGATGCTGCAAGTATATTTCTAAATAGTTTAGGGACATACCAGAAATTACAGATGAGCTAGTATGTCTGATTTTAAATTCAGCATAACAAGTTTTCTCCAGGCAAAGCAAGTCATCAATATGAAACTGTCAGAAGTTTATTAAAACCCAACTCTATGGTATACCCTAAATCTGCCACATATCTGAAGAAGAAAAGAAAAAACTACCTCAGGAATTTCAGCTGAAGTGATTTTTTTTTTTTGCTTGTTTTTTACAGAAATTTTGTTATAGAAGTGGCTTAAGTTCATCCTAAATTTGCTCTTAATCTGGTTTGGCTCAGCTGACATTATTATAGTTCACATTTTGTAAATGTCCATTACACATAGCAGATGACTGGGTAATTACACACAGCCCAGCAGTTATATTTTGAGGAGACATTGACAATTTAAAATCTAATCAATTTTAAAAAATGGATTAAAAGCAATTCAAGTGCTACAATTGTCCCTGAGTCCCCCTGCCATTTTCCTTGGTTTTACCATCACATTTCCCTAATTTTCATGAAGTTTTTTCTCTCCTCTGGTGTTGTGTTGAATAATTAACACAAATAACAGGGAAAATAAGACTAGCTAAGGTTCCAGTCCCGCAGCTGGATCCACACAGAAATTCATGTTGGGAAAAGAGTGCAAACAACTAGAGGTGATGTGCTACCAAATGGACAAAGAAAACAAATTACTAAAAAAATAAGAACACTTTTGTTTTTCTAATCTATTTCAATTCCATAATCTCAGGGTATTACCTGTAACAATAATAGGTACAACATTTTCAGGATGATTGCGTCTCTTAAACAGGGACTGAGACAAATATTGGACTAAGGAAAGAATGCATATAATGGTTTAATTTACACCAATTGAGAATGAGCATGAATATATGGTAGCAAAATATTTATGGTGGCATAGGAAAAGCCAAATTTCAACAGCACAAATATTGACAAATCTGACAGAAGCATCCACCCAGCAATCCCATCCTCTCTCTTTGGAATTTCTGGTTTCACAACTCATTTGAATTGCATATATTCTGTATGTCTTCTTTACTAGTACTCCATTAGGTCCATATGTGCTTAGTCACCACCAAATATAAATTGCTATACATCTTCTCTTCCAAAACATTGTGATGTAGGGCTTCCTTTTTACTGGCACATGTTCGATTGGGCTTTTAATGACTCCAAGACATTAATTCCATGTATGCATACATATTACTTCATGATGTTGGGCCAGTGATCACCAAATTCAGTTAGTCTATTCCCATTATTGTAATTCTTTCCCTCACACATGATAACAAATCATAATTTTTTAGATTTGAATCCAATCTCCTTATTGTTCATCATACACCCACCTAGAATTCAGTCCATTCCACCTCTTCTATCACATATTTTGCATCCCTATCAATTACATTAACCCTAGAAATTTAAGAATGTTTTTCTCCTCCAACAGTTTCATGATATTGCTGCAGTTTGTGGGATTATTTTGTATCAACGATGCTATTCATGCAATCGTCCCCTGCAGCCAGGCTTAGAAATTTGCACTGAAACTATTAAGAAGTCATCCTGAGCAAATGTAATATGGTATCTCCAAGTAACATTAAAAAGTTAAACCTTCTCGTCAAATGGGAATAAAGTCCAAAAGCAAGAATCCCAACACTATCTATGAATGCCCATATAAAAATGACATTTTACTGAACTGGGCAGTATTATGATAAACAATCATGGTTGTAATTTTGCTATCTGTACTAAAATAGCTATATATACTTTGCGTGGGAAAGAACAATGGGCATTCAAATGAAGATATAGAAAAGAGAGTACATTTAAAAAATTCTTCTGCAATGGGGAAATGTCATTGAGGTGTGTTAAAAATACACAATAAAACAGTGTCTTTCTCAAGCATGCACGTTCTATGAAAATATTTAGTACCTAACAGGAAAGATAATTTACAATAACGACTTTTATTGGTTTTGTTATTTCTGGAAATAGCATCTGCCCTGACTTCAGTGGAATTACTTCAGATTAACTTCAGTGTAAATGAGAGAATTTGGCCCATTGGATTTAGTCCATGAATCTAGCTGTACGTTTGGTATGTGTTAGTTCCACTGCAGTACTACTGAACTCAGTATTTAGTTCCATCTTCTTCGTTTTGTAAACGACTTTAAGCAATTACTGGTAATCGTTTTGTTAATATGCAACCCCACCAAAGAAACATCAGCTGCCGGCATTCAGAACATTCTGACCAGCATTTCAGGTGGGACCTAGGTATGCTACACACAGCAGAACACATTCTGATAAATATACTAACAAATCAATTTGGAGTGTGATTTAGCTTCATCATTTTGAGCTACAGTGGTAGGATTTAGCTAACAAAAGAAATCTTTGCTCTCTGAGCACTAACTTCACAGAGAAAAATCAAGAGTGAAGATGCTTGTTATTTAGGCAGTTTTTACTTAGGATGCATCCATTTCACCATCTCACTAAATGTTTCCAATTTGCAGGTTATATTTTCCACTTAACTGGCAAAACAAATGGAACCTGTCAAGAACAGCAGTTTGAACGACATGTCAATATGCCCCTTTCCCGCTGATCTATGCTACTATATTGGCAAGGAACTTTTATTCCCAGAGGAAGCTACAATTGTTTTTCAGTGCATATGTTCCAGCTACTAAGAACAAAGTTCAAGCTGTTTTTCATTGTTATTATTGCACTCACCTTCTAGTAATTCATATGAGGTGTCACTGTTCATACAGTACTTGTTAAGTTAAAAAAATAGCGTGATTAGATGACTTCTAACAGTAGACAAAGTGTTTCACTTCTATGACATGCTTTAATTGCATAAGGCCAATCTAAACCTAGCTTCTCTGTATGGTAGTGTTAACACACTACAATGTCAGGGAACTGGCATACAACATTACATACAAAGTGTGCAGGTACTGTAATAGCAGTCACTGGTTACAGATCTCTGTTACATGACAGGAATAACTTTAACAGCCCTGTTCCAGGACTTGTGACTGGGACCTATCTATCTAAGCTATTTATATGGGCCTATTACAATAGTATCTGAGCACCTCACAATACTCCTGTGAGAAAGGAAAGTGCTATTATCCCTGCTTTACAGCTGGGAAACTGAGGCACACACAGTCCAAGTGACTTGGTCAGGGTCACGCAGGACATTTGTGGCAAAACAAGGATCGGAACTCAGGTGTCCTAAATCCCAAGCTAACACCCTAACCATCTTTCTGCTCTTATCTAGCACTTCTGTTTGTCACTCATCTTCTTAGCTTCACTTCTGCTTTTAACATGTTCATTAGTATCTCTTGCCATTTGCTAGTTTTTTATTGTTTTAAAACTTGCCAAATTTTCTACGTATTTTGTAACTCTCGTCTTTTTAAAGTTTTGCTTACTAGAAAGACAAGCGTTTCCTGTTTGCCATATTTAGCTATTTTAACTTTTGACCTAAAGCAGGTGAATAAATAGTAGCTGGGCACTTCTGTACCTGTGCACCATTGCAGAGCCTTGTTGGTTTTAATGGGGCTTCCTGTAGGTAAATGGGTCTGGCTGCATGCACACAGCACCTTGCAGAATCAGGGCCTCGGTTGCTCTGAAAGTGTCTGGAGTCCAGAAGGAGGTGCTAAACTTGGGAAAATGTGGGTGATGATGGGTCCTAAAGAGCAGATTGGCAGGGAGGCTCAGAGCATAGCTGCCCTCAGTTCTAGATTTTGGAATTTTTGCCAACTTTTGCAATTTTATCACATACAGGCTTTTTTAACCTGTCTCATAAAAACAATGAAAGACTGCCAGCAGAGCTGACTGACACTTGGAATTTCTATTCCATGAGAAATTCTAGCATTCCTAAATGTGTTTTTGTTTCAAATCAGTATGAAAAACAGACAACTAACTAAGTACATTTCTTGTGAAATGAACGTATCATTTCAATTGAAAAGTTCAATTTTAATCAACTTGAAACTTTTATTCTGATTTCAACATTTTAAAATCTTATATTATAATTTATAATATAAAATAAATTTCAGAACAAAAAGTCATTTAAAAACAAAAATATGCTTTTTTCCCATCTTTCTTCTAAAATAAATTTTGTCAAAATAATCATGTTCTTGTGGAAAGTTATGATTTAAATTAATGGTTCCATATAAATCAGCTCTAGCTGCCAACTCCTTATTATTCCCTTATTCAAAATAGCTGCCATCTCCGATTAAAAATCTCAAAGACCACCTCACTCTACTATTTACCAGGATTTTAATGATAACAGCAAATCCTTCCACAAACAACCCCAAGAGAAACTCTACAATCTCATCCTGCACAAACCCACCCCATGGATCTTATACATTCTTTCCAAGGCACACAAACAAGGGAACCCAAGCAGAATATTGGGACTCTTAGAAACCATCTTCAAGCCACTCATCCCACAAAGAGACAGCTTCCTCCAGGACACAACTGACTTCCTCCACAAAGTCTGCAACGTTAACAACCTCCCTCTGAACCCCATTCTTGCCACCATGAATGTCATCTCCCTATACACCAACATCCCTCACAATGACAGCATCGCTGTCTGCCACAAATATCTATAAGACAACGGACAACACTCAAATATCCAAGCCAAACATGTTGCCAAACTCACTCATTTCATCTTCACCCATAACAATTTTACATTCAACAACAAACACTTTGCCCAAAACCATAGGAACAACCATAGATACTAGGATGGCTCTGCAATATGTCAACCTCTTCATGGGCCACCTTGAGGAAAAATTCCTGGACAAATGCTTCAAGAAACCAATGATATACCTGAGGTACATCAATGATATTTTTATCCTCTAGCCGGATGACCTAAACTCCCTCATAGATTTCCACCACAACCTTAAGCACCACCACAATCCATTTATTAAACTCTCTGGAACACTCTCACCAATATCAACTTTCTGAACACCACAATCAGCTTCAAAAATGGAACCCAACAGACAAGAAATGCACTGATCACCTCGGGCTGTGGAGCTGTTTTATTACTGTGTAGATTTTCTAGCTGAGGCAGAAGCCCGAGCTCTGGGACCCTCCCTCCTCGCAGGGTCCTACAGCCTGGGCTCCAGCCCCAGCCTGGAAGTCTACACAGCCCTGTGAGCCCGAGTTGACTGGCACAGGCCAGCTGCAGGTTTTTCTTTGCTGTGTAGACACACCCTCTGAGTACTTTCCCCAGTTGTTAAGAAGAGCTCTGTATGGATCGACTGCTTGTCTCTCTCACTCCTTCCTAGGCGGTCATTTCCCATTTTGTATGTGTGCAACTGATTGTTCCTTCCTAAGCGGAGTACTTAGGATGAAATTCAATAAGGACAAATGCTATTTACTTCAGACCAGCAAGTTGGTTACCATTTCCCTGTTCCAGGCTGCCCCTTATAAAGATGGTTGCCACCTTCCACTCTTTTCAATAAGACTGAAGCGAAACCCACAGACACAATAGCAGCCACTCTATGCTTTTGGAGAAAGAGGGGAGGGGCTATGCACGGGAACATGAAGGCAGGACAGAGGCTGCAGGGAAGGTAGGAGATTAAGGAGAATAGGGTAATGTAAGGAGCAGGAGGGAGACTGAAGTGGTGCAGAAAGAGACAGATGGAGGTGAGATATGGAGAAGGACAGAATTACAACCTCTCCACCCTGTGGGTAATGGAGGGTAAGAGGAGGGGATTCCCAACAGAAAGGACGCATTTTTGCATTTGTATTGAAGGCTGCCTTTTGTCCCTTAGGATATGTCCGCTATGAGCTAGAGGTGTGATTCCCCTGATTGCGTACATGTTCTCGTGGTAGCTCGATGAGAGCGAGCGTGAGCATAAACAGTGGTGTCGCCGCAGTAGCTTCAAAAGATCAAAAGGCAAAAAAAAAAAAAAAGAATCCCTACATATTTATTATTTTAGAAAATCTCATGAATGTTGAGGTGTATAAGTCATGGTTTTTAAATGTGAGGGTGGCTATGCTGGGAACTGCTATCCCAACCCAGGACACAGGACTTCAAAGCCACAGGACACATCTTTTTGAATTGGGCTGCACCACCAGCTCTCCTGGCAGCACTGAACATTCCCTCCCCCGCTCCCTGCAGCTTCCCTCTTTCTCGGGTCCTGATTAATTGAAATGCTGATATCCTGGCTATACAAACCAGTGCTAATATCTTTGCTAATCTGACTGATAAATCATATACAGAACACAAAAGGTTACCCTGAAATGATAAATAAGCCAGGAGCACATTTCTAAGGACTAACATATTTTGTTCAACATATTCCGGTAAGGAGCCTTTTCCCCCTCCAGAGAGTGTCAGAGCTGCTCGGAACAACTCAGTTCCCCTATTTTTCTCTTTTGTAATCCTCCTCCCTTGAAGGCCTGATGTTGAGGTAATCATCCTTCCTAATGAAAGAGGTCTGGATACAGTTGGAGGCTAATTCTTTCTGCCAGCCTCGCTCACATGGAGTAGTACGTCCTTCGGCACGTAACGTCACTGACTGCAACAGGACTTCTTACAGAATGAGATCCTACTCCAGGTAAATGGGGGTGGTGGAATCAGTCTCTTTTTGACCATTTCTTATGCCGACCAGAAAATAAGACCCTTCCCTGAAGAGCCGAGCATGTCCAATCACAGCAGTTGTTTGCCTGGGAGCTAGAATCCAAACTTGGGTCCCCTACATGATTGGCACCTGCTTACTCCTACAAACTCAGATCTAAACTGGGCCACCATGCTCTGTTACAGAGTCAGGGCTGCTCACGTGACACTCATGTACTATGGCAGCCTATTTATGCCAACCTGCAGCTCAGCCTGAATCTCGTGCATTTTTGGCTGAGCTGCAGGCAGTACCTGCAGTCCTCCTGCAGCAACTAGATGCTGCATTTGCACAGGGTGCCAAAACCTGGAAAGGAAGCAGCAGCGGCGGCAGTAGTTAATAAGGGCTGCTGGTTCTGAATGGGGAGAAAGGGGATTCCAAGAAGAGGGCAGGGGTCTGAAAAGGTACAGAATGGGGGACAGGGGCTGAAAAGGGATTTGGATAGAATGGGAGAGGCTGATAAGGGGTGGGGAAAACTGCACGAGGCTGCCTCATATCCCACACTCTCCATGACTCCCAGACTTCCACTGGACTCTCACTAGCACCGTTACTCCTATAGGACGTTATCCGCCCCCAGATCAGGGGTGAGGCATGCTGACAAAGCAGTGTGTTTTGTATCTAGCTTGACCAGTTGCTGACCTGTTGGAAAACAGAAGGTGTCATTCACCAGGGCTAACAAACAGGCTGATGCCTTCACCAGCATTAAATCCATGCAATTTTTTTAAGGTCAAATTTATAGTTATATGAAAATTGTGTTGGAACATGACAATTAGTACACAGAGCTGGGCAAAACTTGATACCTATACAGAGTAGCACAGAAACATAATTCTGAAGGCCGAGCCACTGCCAGCAGCAGTGCAGAAGTAAGGGTAGAAGTACTGCCATCACACCTACAATAACCTTGCAACCGCCCCCACAACTCCTGTTTGGGCCAGGACCCCTACAATTATAACACGATGAAATTTTAGTTTTAAATAGCTGAAATCATGAAATTTATTATTTTAAAAATCCCATGATTGTGAAATTGACCAAAATGCACCCTGAATTTGGTAGGGCCCTAAATATGAGACAGACAGGATATTTCAGTTTCAGCCTTCTACAGACAGAAGTAATAAGAGCAACATTAGTCTCCATATGTTTCGGTGAGCTAATAATGATTCTTAGAGTCCTGAAGGCACTGAAGTAGGTTAATACTTTGATTACAGCAATTTTTGGAGTTTCACCAAGGTACACTGTTGCAATCCACTTTCATTGTTGTCAGCTACACAAATAAAAATTTCTTTCCTACTAAGGCACTCAGAGATACTGTACTTGAGCCTTTAGCCACACCCCTTCCTGACAAGAAAAAAAACCCTTAGGATACAAAGATTTGGTACAGCGAAAGTGTTGCACAAGGCTTTTTGTCATGCCCCGGCCATCTTCTTTAACGGGAGCTGCAAGGGTAAAACTTTGCACAATGTTTGAAAATGTGAAGATAAAACACAAATTATTTGTGTTGTATCATGAAACAAACATGCTCTGGTGCCCAACCTTATTACACAGGAGGGCCACATAAACCTAAGCACAACCTTGTGTGAGCCAAATAGATTCTACATATTTTAATAACATTTAAAGTCATTTGTATGGATTTATATTTTAAGTTCAGCTTGTTTCGTATGTATTTAGATAGGTTGTGTCTATGTAAGTTATGTCTATGCACATAC
The DNA here is from genome assembly GCF_013100865.1 of Trachemys scripta elegans. Taxonomy (NCBI): domain Eukaryota; kingdom Metazoa; phylum Chordata; order Testudines; family Emydidae; genus Trachemys; species Trachemys scripta. The sequence continues at coordinate 94,909,971 of NC_048305.1, read as the reverse complement.
TTGTGTAAACTAAAATGATGTAAACATGACAAAATGCTAATGAATCAGCTGTTAGCATATCGTGTTGAAGGAGGCCGCAGGCCTTATGAAATATCTGGTGGGCCATGTATAGCCTGCAGGCTGTAGGTTGGGCACCCCTGCTCTATAGCAAAATATGAGCTGGTGGGGTTCAACCAATTGCTTCATACTAGCACCAAGCAATCTTTCCATATCAGGAAATGCAATGTAACTTGGAGAAATCCTATTATCATAATTGGCAAGGATTTTACTGTTATCATGGTACAAAAAAATCTAATCACAGAATATATTGGGTAAAGTCCAGCTAGCTACATGCCCAATTCTGCCCTTGGTTTTAAGAATTCCAGATTTAGGAAAAATCTGCATTTTCTATTAAATTGGGACAAGTTAACACTTAACACTCCCATTATGTTTTCAGGGACATATATTAATAATTTTACTTAAAACATTTTTTTTAAATACATGTGATTTTGAATGAATGAAAACTCATCTGCTATGAATTTCCGAGATTTCAAAGCTTGTCATGCACAATAGGTTAACACAAATCCTAGTTTAAGTGCTAACAAAAGGTACTGCTGAATAGTAATGTCATGTCATCTGAATGTTGCCTTGGTCATGTCATCTTAAGTATATTAACGTTTCTTCAATATTAAAAATCTAGCTGTCTAAAAACATATTCCCAAGGTTTTTAGCTTACGTGAGCACTAGCGACAACAGAGAATTCATTATGTTACATTGGTACCATCGTCAATCAAAACGGTTCATAAAAACTTTTGAAATATTAAGGTTTATAGAATATTTAGGAAGGAAATACATACTTCCATCTTTTACATAGACTGCTTCTTACAGACCATCATATCTAAATGTTTCAAGTTGTCAACCCTGAATAACTTTGTTACAAAGGAGGTATTTAAAGGGTTTAGAGTTTAATGCAGGCCAATAACCTTCAATATTTTAAAGCGGCAAGTAAGAAGCTTAACTATACTTTTAAGCAAGTCTAAAGAGACATAATTTGAAAGGTGCTTATAGCTACTGCCTCTTTATTTTCAGATTTCAGGCTTTTAGAGACTCTGGTTTAAACCTAAAGGGGAATTTTTTCCCTTTGAACTAGGTTACTTGAAATGGAAATTTCATCAAGGACGTTAGAGAATTCAATCTCTCCCAAACATCAACTGCTTTGAAAAATTCAGCCTGTGTTTGGATATAACGAGTGTAGTAACAGAAGTGACAAAATTTGGCCTGCAGATGTTATAGGGCAGTTTGTAAAAGACATTATTATAATGATTTAACGTCATCAGCTGGAAACTTACTATAGTGGATACTCTGAAGTCACCAAAGAATGCATAATCTTGACCTCTGTAGATGTAAGTGTATTTGATGGTCAATAAATTCACATGACAAGTTTAAAATTATATCTCTGGATTTCTCCACATTTCTGAAAGCAACACGCCAACTAATCTGCCCTCAGTGTCTTTCCTTGTCTTTATCTCTTCAGGATAATTCACTAGCACAGTACTCCTGCTACTTAGCAGCTCAGAAGACTTAAAAGGAAATTCGCCTACAGTATGCCTTATATATTTAAAAAAGGATTTTAACAATGGGTAAAAATCCCACTTATAGTTACATCCATCCATCCACTGAAACCTTATTTTCTCAAGAATTCTTTACGAATTGCTTACCCAGCAAGAAGAGATCTAGGAGCACCATGGCCGCATGATGTGGAGGAAGAAATTCGCCTAGCCAGGACCTGAACTCTGAATAACCAAGGCCTCAGAGACTCATGAGGCAGAAGCCTTCTCAGACCAGCCTACAAGAGCTACCTAACCAAAGGAGGATGGCTGGGAGCAGCAGCAAAGTAGTTTTCCAGAGCCAGTAGCCTGGTGAGGTCATCTGTGCATTTATTTTCCAAAAGGAGGTGTTGCCCACCATGGGAAGGGAATAGAAAGAAAGGGTGGGGGTATGGAAGTTTGGGCCACCACCTTCATTCTACTCTCCATGTTCCACACCATCCTTCCATCATTTGGTCCTCCCACTACCATACATTCCCTTCCCCAATATTTTTGGTTTTCCTCTTCCCTTGCTCCCCCCTCCTTCCTTACACCTTCATCCCACCTCTGCCCCTTAGTAAAGTACAAATAAAAATATTTAACTAGCAAGACCTGTACCAATCCCTACCTCCATCATTTACTTTTATGCTATATCACTTTCTCATGTGCTTTTGTATCTTTTAAGCACTGGTCATTCAAAGACTTATACATTTGCTTAGTTTTCCATACATCAGCAATGCTTTGTGGATTTAGCACCTTAGACTGCAAACTCTTTGGGCTAGGTGCCATGTTTTATTGTGTTTTTTCAAAATGTCAAAGTCTGGCAACCTGGTGCCAATACCACTCATCCCTATCTATATCACTATTCCAGCCTGATGCCATTCCACGAGAAACAGGGATGGGGGGAGAGGAGGGGTATCACAAAAATTAAATGTTTATCACTCCTCTACAGTATCAATAAAAGATGGAGCTATGAATTTGTTTCAACACAGATGGGTTTTGTCATTAGCAAACATGATATATATTTTTTTAAATCAAAATTAAATCAATGTTGATTTCACACCCCCTGGGAGTTTTGCCTAAGTAAAAAGTGCAAGAATCAGTCCCTCAAATTTGATCTTGCAAATTTTAAACTGGTTTCAAATTTGCTCCAGTATAAAAATTCCTTTATAAAATTGGATTGTAGCAATAAAAGTGCCATCAAGTCGGATTACTTGTTAACAGTGATATCTTTATATTTGTCTAGCTTGCATCTGATTATCAGACAACAGGGAATCCCAGATTCTGGTGGGTTTTGGTGTGTTTGTAGAAATTCATACCAAATCTTCTGTATATCTTTTGACTGATGTCATGGCCATCATTAATTTTTCCAACCCTCAAATCAAAATCTCTTTTAAAAGAAAAAAAAAAGTAAAAAAAAAATTAAATATATATCTTTAATCATATTCAATTCACTTTAGGGATATCTAGTCTCAAGCAATTGGTTTCATCAGCAAATGCAAACGCTCCTCTATTATTTTAATCTCTTTAGCATGTTGATAGTTTATGTATAAAAATAATATGAGGAATTACTTAATTCAGTAACTAATGTACATAATTTTCTAGGTTTTTAAATATATAGGAATTGGCTCATCTTAATTTGCTGAAGTGACCATGATCTTGAAAACAGCTGTGAGATTATTTAAAGTAAATGAATAATGAAATCATCTGACTTTCTAAAGGTTTGTAAATTCAAAGCAATTTCATTGTTCTCATGAGAACTACCTGGAATCCTTGCTGCTGGGTCAAATAAGCCCATTTGATCACTAAACCTAAAAATTAATGAGTCTGCATCAAAAGTGAAATGCACATTGGCATTACAGTGGGACTATCATGGGTAACAGTACATTCCAACGTGTGTTAGAAGGTCCTCTTGAAGAGCCAGATCCTGCCTGCCTGACACAAGCAAGTAGTCTCAATAAAGTCAGCGGGTATGCCCACATTAGTCAGGTGAGCAGGATTTGGCGTGAAAAGAACACAGATAAATATTACCCTCCTGAGGGCATCATCAAACCATGCACATATACCTCACCCACAAAGTATAGTCATTTAACTATTATTTGGATTTCTGATCATGCCTGAAGTCACTCCTTCTTAAGACCTCACAAGTTCATCCATTTCTCTCCACTCCAACCCTACAATTAAATCATTTGTCCATACCTTAATCAACTCCTGCCTTGATTATGGTGACCTCCTCTCTGTCCTTCTTGATATCTACAGGTTGCCCTCTTCCAAATATGCTGCCATAATAATCCTTCTTGCATGCTTCTGTGGCTACGTCCCTCTGATTCTTCTTTGCACCATCCCCCCCTCACGCTGGATATTAAATGTTGTCCCTGTTTTCTATGCCCTACATCAGTGGTTCTCAACCAAGGAGTACACAGACCCTTGGGGGTACTCATCTAGATATTTGCCTAGTTTTACAACAGGCTACATAAAAAGCACTAGCGAAGTCAGTACAAACTAAAATTTCATACAGGCAATGACTTGTTTATACTGCTCTGTATACTATACACTGAAATGTAAGCACAATTTATATTCCAATTGGTTTATTTTATAATTATATGGTAAAAATGAGAACGCAAGCAATTTTTCAGTAAGAGTGTGCTGTGACACTTTTGTATTTTGATGTCTGATTTTGTAAGCAAGTAGTTTTTAAGGGAGGTGAAACTTGGGGATACACAAGACAAATCAGACTCCTGAAAGGGGTGCTGTAGTCTGGAAAGGCTGAGAGCCACTGCCCTACATCACACATCTCCCACCTATATCTCCAACCTGGTCTCCATTTTGCACCGACATCAATCCACTTTCACTCAACCAGCAATGTCACTGTTGACACCCATATAGACTCTCACACAAACATCTACATGTCTCTTCCACATCTCTTAGGGCGTGAACTTTCCCTATTCCTGTTTACCAAGCTACCATCCTCATTTCATTCAAATGTTTTCTTAAAAAAAAAAAAAGCACAACTAGACTTGTTTCCTAAGTATTATTCATGAACACAGTGGTGTTGTGAAGATCAGTTCATTAATGTTTGTACAGCACCAAGACATTATGATGAGAGCATCATAAAAAAGCCCAGGAGAAAAATCAATAATTTTGTATTCAGTGCAGGGTTTGGATGTGTGCAGTAAATAATGCATGAGGTCACACAATGAATGATGAAGATAAAAAGAAATACTGAATAGCTACGCATTCAGTTAGCACTGTTTATCCTGTACACTGAATTACGTAGGGGTCCTGTGGAAAAAAAGTATGTGATCATGTAATTAAAGACTGTTTCATAATGCATTCACACAAGGGTGCTGATTTAAGGTTGCACAGACAACTTTAATTCTGGCTTTTCCTAACCTTTGAATGCTTGACTTTGCAACCTTAGCAATCTTTTAATGTATTATTTTTGGATGTAGTATTGTATATGCTCTAGTTAAAGATATTACAAAGAGAAGGAAAGCAAGCAAGACAGAGACTCTGCATGTAGTTTTCAGTTTTGATCTTCAATGCTTCTTTAGAATTTCATATTTTTGACATTTTAAAATGTATTCTAGACTCTCTTCCTCAACATCCAATTCTCCTCCAAGGAGTTGATAGCCCATCACATCTTGAAGAGAGACTTCAAAACCACTGAATTTATTAAAAAATGGTATTCCTGAAACATCCATAAACACTCCTACAGAATATCCATTTAGCAGATATTGCATATAAACTAGGCTTACCATCCGTCCATATTTCCCCGGACATGTCCGGCTTTTGCGTCTTTAAATAGCTGCCCGGGAGGAATTGGTAACAAGGTTAAAAGGTCCGGGATTTTCCCCCCTTCCCTCCCTCCCTCCCTTCCATGCAGAGTGCGGCGTGGTGATTGGGCGGCTGGGCCTGATTGAGCCACTTCCACTGGCCTCCAGCAGCCAGAGCCCCACTCCTGCTCCCCCCCTGCTGCCTGCAGCCCGGTGTAACGACACAAACAGCCCCACCGGCAGCGTGTTTTGCCTACATGTGGAGCCAGCATCTGACCAGCATGGGCATAGTAAGGGGAGTCCCGGGAGGCAGTCAGGGAGTGGGGGGAGAATTGGATGGGCCTGTCTGGGGGTGTGAATATGGGGTGGGGGGGGGCGGCAGATTACATTCTTTTGTGGTGCCCGAGCTCCAGCAATATCCAGGGCCAGGGGCCCTGCTCCAGTAATATTTGGAGCTGGGTCTCTCCCCCGGCCCTGCCTGGAGCGGGCCCTGGCCTCCACCTGCCACCCCCCCTCCGCGCGTTCTCCCCCCGTCCCTGGCCAAAAGAAAGCAGCACACCCCTCTCCCCTGCCTGCTTGTGCTGCCTGCTCCCGGCAGCAACTGCTGTCTGCTGCCCCAGGGTCCTAGTGCCCCCCCCCCGCCATCCACTAATGGCAAGGCAGGCTGCCCTTACCCTGCCCTTCCACCCTAGCCCTGAGCTTCTCCAACACCCCAAACCCCTCATCCTCTGCCCCAGCCCTGATCCCCCTCCTGCATCATGAACCCCTCATCCTCAGCCCCAACCCTCATCCCCCTGCACCCAATTACTCTGCTCCATCCCTGGGCCCCCTCCTGCACCCCTCATCCTCAGACCCACAGCCCTCACCCCTGCACCCCCTTCTATCCCCAAACTCCATCCCAAACCCCCTCCCCCTTCCCACACACTCCCTCCTGCCCTCAAACTCCCTCCCAAAGCCTGCACCCCCGCCCTTTGCACCGCCTCCCACCCCCAAACTCCATTCCAGAACCTGCACCCCTCACCCCCTCCTGGACACCCACCCCCTGCCCCAGCCTGGAGCCTGCACCAGCACCCAAACTCTATCCCAGAGCCTGCACCCTGCACCCCTCCTGCACCCTAATCCCCAGCCCAGGACCTGCACCCCAGACCTCCTCCCCACACCCAACCCCCCTCCCAGAGCCTTAGGCAGGTGGGGGCGGCGGGTGGGTTCTGGGCACCACCAAACCTGCCACCCATGTGGGCAGTCAGGGGACAGGTAGGGTCCTATGGGGGCAGTTAGGGTGGGGGGTTCTCAGGAAGGGGCAGTCAGGGGACAAGAAGCGGGGGGGGGGTTTGGGGGTCCTGAGGGGGGCAGTCAGGGGGTGGGAAGTGCGAGGGAGTGGATGGGGGCGTGGTGGGGGAGGGACTAGGGCGGGGCTTCCCCCTGCCCCCGAATGTCCTCTTTTTTGATTGTGGAAATATGGTAACCCTATATAAAACGCCTTATAAACATATAACTACTAACCAAAATGGATAGTGTGCCAGATTGTTTCTCTGAAATATTTAGTTAATTACATGTGATTTTGTTCATTTCATTTCAACCTACAACTTATGTGAATATCTGACACTGGCAGCACAAAGCAAAAGTGGAGTATTAATTCTGTTCCATCAGTAAAATATTACAGATGGTTTTGCCTGCACTTTAATATTTTCAGAACGATAGTCTACAATATGGTGATGGCTGAGTATTATCTCCCTATTACTTTGATGGCAATTTTACAGTTAAAAATGAAATTAATAACTAACCTCCAAAGACTTATTATGTTTAATTACTTTTCACTCCCTGAATCATTCTTTTCACTATATAATCTCTCCTCAAACAAAACTGAAAGAATCTGAGGTGTCATTAGAGAACACACATTAGCTGCTCAACATTTGCTGGTTGTTAAACTGCTACTACACACGGAAAACAAGTTGACTCCAGAGAGAGCTTTCCTTCCATTTGCAGAAGAGACTACTATGAAATATTAATATTTGTAAACTCAGGGGCAGATCCTTGGGGGCATTTAGACAGCCTTGCACTGCTCCCCTACAGCAAAGCAGCCCTAAAACCTGGGTAACTGGCACCAGAAGGATCCAGGCTTCTTGACTGCTTGTGCTTACTGCAGACAGTTTAGGGGCACGAGCTGCTCCAGTAAACCCTGACCATCATAATGGACCTTTTAGGAGTCAGCAGAATTTAGAGAATATCCAGGCTGGCCTAGGTTGTATCAGGCAATCAGCCTGGTGCAGACAGGTCCAGGATCAGGCAGCACGAAAGTGGCCTGAAGTCAGTCACCTTTACACCATCCTCCCTGTGACGTTGCACTCTATATGATTTTATGAAAATATGCTAATGTAACTGGAATATGCTTCATGCAAAAGGTCTCTTGTAAGGTATCATTACAAAGCTTATAATCTACTGAGTGTGGTCATCCTATTTGTATAAATGTACCACTCTTGTATCGGAAACTAGAAATATGAAATATAATCTGAGGGCCTATTGTAATTATGCAAAGTGTGGGCCATTAATGGTGGTTTGAATCTTGATGACTCCCATTAACCAGGACAATTGACTGCAGGTGGCTCTGTTTTACCTGTAAGTCTTCCTGTATACCTGTGTGCTGGCAAATGGGTAATGAAGTCTTACAGTGACATATGATCATGTCACCTGAACTGGAATCCATCTTTAACCTGGTGTCTTTCCATTGAGAAGGAGGGGGTGGGACTCCAGAGAGGGACAAAGGATTCCCCCCTTATGCAAAAGATATATAAATATATAAATGGAATTTCCTACCACCTGAGCTGGAACAAGAGCTGTACCAGGGGAAATAATTGTGCCCAGGCCTGGAAGGTGTCCAGTCTGAGGAAAAAACTTACTGAAGCATCTCAAAGGGTGAGATTATCTGTATTCAGTTTGATTAGACATAGATTTGTGTGTTTTGTTTTATTTTGCTTGGTGACTTACTTTGTTCTGTCTGTTACTACTTGGAACCACTTAAATCCTACTTTCTGTATTTAATAAAATCACTTTTTACTTATTAATTAACCCAGAGTATGTGTTAATACCTGGGTGGGCAAACAGCTGTGCATCTCTCTCTATCAGTGTTATAGAGGGCGAACAATTTATGAGTTTACCCTGTATAAGCTTTATAAGCTTTATGCAGGGTAAAACGGATTTATTTGGGTTTAGTCCCCAGTGGGAATTGGGCATCTGAGTGTTAAAGACAAGAACACTTCTGTGAGCTGCTTTCAGTTAAGTCTGCAGCTTTGGGGCAAGTAATTCAGACCCTGGGTCTTTGTTGGAGCAGACGGGTTTGTCTGGCTCAGCAAGACAGGGTGCTGGGGTCCCGAGCTGGCAGGGAAAGCAGGGGCAGAAGTAGTCTTGGCACATCAGGTGGCAGCTTCCAAGGGGGTTTCTGTGATCTAACCCATAACACTCCCTACACTTCTTGAATGCAGTCCAGGGTCTGGATGATCATTTTCAATACATACATCAAAATATCTGATACTGATTAGGCATGATTTTCAGAAGATTAGGAGTACATGCAAAACATGCACTCTAATTCATTCCTAAACTTCTGAAAGTTGGGCCCAGTGAGAAATCCAGATATTTTAAAAAGGACATCTTAGATATTCAAAGCCCAACGCTGCAAGGCATAAGCACCTCCTCTGAAGCAGTCTGCACCTTCAACTCCCAGTGACCTCAAAGAGACTTCATGGGATCAGGATCCCGGGTTTGTAATCCCTTCTGAAGTGGAAAAATTCCCATATTTGACCAGTCTGTCTCCTGCTCTTCAGTCTGGCTTTTTTCGGTCCTGAACCCTATTTTACTTCCTATTCTTTAACTTTACCTTCGTATTTAATCTCTACTGTGAAACTGTGGAAATCTTGTCAAGTGCTTGTTGAAAAAATCAAACTACAACCACTGTATTTCCTTTATCTATTAAGGCGGTAATAGCTTCAAAGAACTTCAGCAGCTTAGTTAAGCATCACCTCCCCTGCTGGAATCTGTTGCTCACTAGCCTTAAAGAATGGTCATACCAGTGTTTCACCTTTTCTGAAGCTCTGATGGTGTGCCTTTGTAGTTAAATGCCAACCTAGTCGTTTTTCAAATCATCGGTTTTGCGCAGCATTTCTCATTTTCAGAGCCTGCCTTCGTTTCCTTATTGAAGGCAGATGCTGAGGGATGCTGCCACTCAGACTACTTCCTTTGAGAGTACAGCTAGAGGAGACCAGGGGTCCCAGCAGCTAAAGGGGAGGGCTCAATCCTGACTGATGTCGATGGGAACGGGAACAAGTCCACCATGAACAGATGTCTAATAAGATATGCAAAGACCATTTGCTCTAAGAAACTCAGATATTATTTAGCACTCTGCTCTGTCTTCGTTCTTAAGGATGCCCAACTGATTCTTTTATTTATTGTAAAGATATTTTATATACCCCATTATTTGATTATGTTATTCTACCAGTTACTGAACGTCTAAAAACCTTGGTCTCCAATCAATACCTGGGCTTGAAATATCATTCTTGTACATCTCCATGGAGACTGAAGTAAATGCACTGTTGTCGTAGTAATGTGTTAGAACTGTGTTTATCAGTATGTAGGTCATACTCATAACCCGCAAGGAGGTCACCAAAGCTATTTATATAAAAGGTTAATGTGCTGACTGTCTCCATATCCATAAGAACTACAGTAAAACCTCTTAGCCCTGTGTCAATACCCTTTTGAAATAATAATAGCCTGCTTATAATCTCACAATATAATTTCACGGCAGCTTCTACAAAGAGCCAAAGGTGTTTAATGCGTCCTCTTGTGCTTCTCCATCCCACTACTCTGGGATAACAACTTTTGCCTTTATGTGAAAGAGAAGAACCCTATAGAACAGGGATCTGCATTCAGGGAGAGGAGGCCAGCATCAACACAGAACAGACTGTAAACAATGGCCCATATACTCCCACCTGCTTGCAGTGCAGAGGGGAGAAAAGACTGCATGGAGGCCTAGGGAGGGAGGGAGCGAACAAATGCCTGAACTGGATGCTCTCCTGACAAATGCACACATACACCGTTGCTTACCCACTTTCCCCCACTGAAAAATATCTGGGTGGGCAAAGCCAGGGAGGGAGAAGGAACTAGACAGGAACTGCAATAAGCAACATGCTGACATGGTCTTCCCCTCCCCACCCCTCACCCGCCTCCATACACACCCTCCCAAAGTGCAGCTGTTCTGCAGGCAATGTTAAGGAGTTAATGCCTTCTGAAGCAGCATGAACTCCCATTGTGTTCTTTCTGATTTGTCTTTGCAGAAGAAGAGAGGCAAGCAGGGATTTTCAGCCAGTGCCCCCCCAGCTTCTGATCCTGCCATGCTGCAAGTTGGCTGGGGCCTATGAGGCTGGGATCTTGTGTACCCAAACTCCTCTGCCTTTTTGGGTTCCATCCCTATTCGCTACATGCATCTACATCCCGTTGATCAAGAAGGGGGAGATATGCAGGCTCGGAACATTTTTGTTCCCTTGAACTTTTCAATAAGAGGGAAGCATTTGGGCTAATATCCACACAATATTGTTTTCTTGGTTGTGGAGTCCCTCAAATAGGTGAGCATGGGCTATCTGCTCTGCAGCTCAGGCCTCAGCCTAATGGCCAATTTTTAAATATTCTTTGAGATGTCTCTCCCTCTTTTATTCTAGAGCCACTTGTGTTTATTATTAATAATAATATTCATAACAGCTGGTGATGTTTTTTTGGCTGAAAAAAAATCTTCCCACCAAAAAACAGGAAGGAAAACGCAGGAAAAAGTCATTTTCTATGGAAATTTTCAGTTTATCAATGGGAAACGCTAAATGAATGGAACATTTTCATTTAGTTTTTCATTTAAATTTCTGCTTCATTACTGTTTTTTTAACTGATTTAAAAAAAATCAAAATTTGGGGTTTTGGTGATGTTTCTCCCCAATTTCCTCTTTATTTATTTATTTTTCTTTCTTTCCCACTAACGCAATAGAATGAACAATGTCTAGGGTTTGGGAATTTTTTTCCCCACTTTTCTACTCCGTAATTTTTCAAAGCATCTCCAATTTTTGAAAGAAGTGAGGCTGTAATTTCAGATCAGGACCAGAAGGTACACCGGACCATATATCTAATTAGCAGTCATTAACTTTGCAGGAATCAAGAATACAAAGAAAAAAATAATTTGTTTTGATCTGAGCCAGAGAACTCTGCACTGAAGACATAACAGTTTCAATCTAGTCTTTTTTGAGACCAATCTTTAAAAGATGGTGACAATTCAGATACAAAAAAAAAAGGGATTCTAAAACTAAACTCAATTCTGATGTCCTTATTTGCATTAACTAGCATTTTACTTGCCAACAGTCCCACTGAAGTCACTGGGACTATTCACAGATTTACTGATTTTAAGGCCAGAAGGGACCAATATGATCATCTAGTCCAGCAGGTTGCCCACCACTAATCTAGTCTCAATTCCTGCATAACACAGGCCACACCAAGTAATTCCCACGTGTGACCTACACCAGTGCTTCTCAAAGCCGGTCTGCCGCTTGTGCAGGGAAAGCCCCTGGCGGTCCGGGACGGTTTGCTTACCTGCCGCATCCGCAGGTTCGGCCGATCATGGCTCCCACTGGCCATGGTTTGCCGCTCCAGGCCAATGGGGGCTGCAGGAAGCGGCGGCTAGCACATCCCTCAGCCCACGCCGCTTCCTGCAGCCCCCATTGACCTGGAGCGGCAAACCGCAGCCAGTGGGAGCCGCGATCGGCCGAACCTGCGGACACGGTAGGTAAACAAACCGGCCCAGACCGCCGGGGCATTCCCTGCACAAGCGGCGGACCGGCTTTGAGAAGCACTGACCTACACTGCTAGTTCCTAGATACATGACCTGGCATTTAGGTGTATTAAAATGCATGTTGCTCAAGTACAATCTTACCACGCAATGCAGGTTGCTCTGTACACCGTCCTGTCCTTATTATTTTACCACTACGCCAATTATTGTGTCTTCTGCAAACTTCACCAGCAATAAATTTATGTTTTCTTCTAAATCACAGATAACAATATTGACTAATATTTGGTCAAGAATAGATCCCTGTGGAACCCATCAGAAATGCCCTCATTGGATGATGAGTTATCATTTGCAATTAGTTTTTGAGATCTATCAGTTAGCTAGTTACTATATGTGGAATAAGTCATTCTCCAAGATGAATGATGTTTATTAGTATCTGGCCCTTCCAGGATAGAGATTTTTAGTGAACAACTGGTGATAGACAGCAGAGCTATTATGTGTCTGAGGAAAATACAATTGCTAGTTTCTTTATATGTCTGAAATGCTGCAACATCTTCACTGAACTGCAAAATAAGTACGGGTCTTACCACAGTGGTCTATTTTAAAAAAAATGGCTGCATTTTAAAATGATCCAACAAGCTTGGAGAGAACTGACCAGTCATTACCAAGTTTTTAAGACCTTGTATACTAGCAAACTAGATCTATCTTATACCTCTAGGTACAAATCAACCCTCCCATGGAAATACTCATTGGGATGGGAATAGGAGGAGAAAAATTACTCAAAGGTTCCCCTCACAAAACTTTTCCTAGATTGATCCAGAGGGGTTGGCCAGTCACCGCCATCCCCCCGCACCCTACACAGAACAGGCCTTCGGGACCTGCAGCTCTCCCAAGAGTTCACTGCGGGCACAGGCCATCCACACAGAGGAGAGACTGTCTCATAATGGGCTCCTGTGCAGCTCCAATAGTTCTTCCTCCATCTGCCACTGCTCAGTGATCCTTTCAAAGAGGCCTATGTGAAAAGACTACTACAGCAGGGTTGCAATATTTGTTTTGGCGTATTTCCTGTGGACATGCTCCACATAAGGACCCCAAAACCTACATAGATCCTTCTGGGGAGGTACAGGGAATGTTGGGAAGACTGCTGCAGAGTGGTCTAACCCTCCCTTGCACATGAAAATGAGAAAACTTCTACAGTATCCCCTCTGCACTGGGATTGCTGCCAAGTTTCTTAAGGAATTTTCTCTCAGGCCTTAGCCCTTGTCTACACTACAGCCTGATGTCAGTATAACTACATCAGTATAACTACTCAGGCATACCGACTGAACTCCCAGCGTAGACAATGCTATGTTGACAGGAGGGCTTCTCCTGTCAACATAACTACCATCTCTCGTGGAGATGGCGTACCGACACTGATGGGAGACACTCTCCCATCGAAGTAGGTAGTATCTTCACTAAGTATTACAACAGTGCAGCTGTGCCGCTGCAAGTGTAGACAAGCCCTGTATCTCACATTGTTTATACCTATGGAAATCTTGTTTATTTTGCATATTTACCATATCTGCTTGGGGTTCTTTGGTACTTTAAAAAGGTACATATCTAATTGCATGAAAAATCAAGCACGATTTAAAACATGTTTAAAGGGACTTCGTCAACTTGAAATTTAGTCTTTTTTTTTTTTTAAAGGAGTTAAAAGCAGTTTCAGGTCCTGCACCTACCCCTGAGTTCTCTCCCAATTGTTCGGGTTTTACAATCACATTTTCTTGTTTTTAGTTTGTGTGTTTGTTTGAATTTTCACTCTCTTGCCATATGAAAGGCCTACACACAAAAAAGGAAACAAATGAAATGGGAAGCAGTGAAACGAAACACACAGCGCTGTCAAATGGGCAAAGTCAACAAACTGAAAAAAACATAGGAACATGTTTTTCTAGTGTCTTTACACTAAACTTAGCTATTACTTATAACAATAGTAGGTTAAAAATTAAAAACCATGTGATTTTTTCCCCAGTATATATTGTCACTTGTAATTACAATATGTGTAGTATGTTTAAGCTTTCAGCCATTCTGCCTTCAGATAACTCAAATATATTACATAGGACCAAACTGGTACATATCGTATTACATTTACTGAGTGTGGCCCATAATAGGACCATTGATTATTTACCCAAGGCACATAATCTACAAGAATCACAACCACATATTTTCTTTATTCCTAAGGAATAAAATGAATGTCAGTGCTTGACACATACATCGTTGTGATGCTGAGCCTGTTATCTAGTCGGGTTCACTCTACAGCTCTTTGAACTCCTAGGATAGGAACAAGTCATATGAAATGCATGAAGGGCTTACAAATTCAGTTACAGCATATATCAAAAGGGCAACGTCTACTTATGAATAAGTTACTGTTGTATTCAAAAAGTCTAGAGCTTTAAAGGTGAAGATTTTTGTGATTTTTTTTTAACGACTGTGAATGTATTAGGATATTAACTAGATGTGTACTTAGGTGTCTGGCTTCTTGGATATGATAACTGAAACCAATACACTTTTCTAGTCATACTTTGCTTTGCATTTGTTTTGCTAGAAGTTGATCAATGGATTGACCAATACACTGTTACTGAGATAGTTAGAGCACATGACTGGGAATTGGCAGCCTTAGGTTATGTACCCAGCTCTGCCACTTCTTTGCTCCGTGATCTTGGATAAGTCAGTAAGGGATCAATTCTGCCTTCAGATAAATTGACTGCAAAGATAAGTTGCTGCTGTGTAAGTTTCACCCAGGTACAGTGAAATACATGGAAGCTTGTTAATTTCCATAAATAATAACTAAATAAGATTTGCAGCTAGCTGACCTTTGCATTGACAATTTTCAAGTTATTTCCTATAATAAGCCCAGGAATGTGCAGCACACCATTGCAGACACGAATATAACAATACCTCTTTATTTCAGGTAAAACTGGCAAGGCTTTCAATACCATCAATGTATTTGGGGACAGAATAGGGCCCTACACCTGTCTAAGCCTAAACTTTCCCATCTGCAAAGTGGAAACAATTATGCTTACAATGGGGGTGTTTATACTATACTTAGAGCAGGTACCACTGTGAAAGATTCTACCATTCCTAGCAGAATTCCCCATATGTGGCTGGAAACAGCACAATCTTTCAAAACAATAGAAATGTTAACGTGCACCCAATGCAACTAGCTTACTAGGAATATCATTCATTAATATTTTTATTAAGCAAAGTTGAAAACTTTGGATTAAAGATGGCATAAAAGTGTTATCATTATCAACATGGCTGTCCCTGTGGGATATTGCTTTCTCAGACACACAAGGATCTAGTCACTAATCCAGCCCTCTAGATGCATTTTAGCTACTAATCTGGATGAAGACAGTAATTCCTGCTCAGTTACATTCATTACACGATAGTCTAGTATTTTGGGGGTGGATTTTCTCCTTCTAGAATCCTCTGAACAGAATTTCCCTGACACACACTGAAGTCTTGATACCAAGCCTGTTGGGAGCCTTTCTACAGATTTCAAATGGCGTTAGATCAAGCACATTTGCCTGAAAATTTAATTTGCTGGCCTGTCTGATAGCTCTGCCCACACACCACCCTTCTTTGTGAGATGCTCCAAGCAGGGCTCAACCATTTTTTCTGGCCTCATCTATATGTACAGTAAAACCATTTGCAGCACTGGGTCAGCTGGACCCATTGCTGACATTCACCGTCAGCAACAGGTACATTTCCTAGTGCAGACACAGTCTTATAGTGCAGTATTACATTCCTGCATTTTCACCTTCATCTGAATGGGTTATGAGGTCAAATCCTCATTTGGGACATACACTGCAGTAGGCTCCTAATTATTAATTTCAGGTGCAAGGTTTTGTCTATTTTTTACAATACGGAGAAATGGTAACCTAAGAAAGACTTAAGAAAGTTAATCCCACACCGATCAGACTCTGAGCTCCTTTGGCCAAACAACAACAAAGAAAGGGATCTCTCCCCAACTTACATAGAGGTGTGTCTCAATTCAATGCAATTGTAAATGTAGTTTTAAGCAGGATGTCACTCCCTCAACTAAAATTGTTTAGTCAGCACAACGGTGTAACCCATTTTGTCTAGACAGGATATTTAAAACAGGACCCGCTCACGCTGAATTTGCAACAGTAATTATTTGATAGCCATGTCTTGTGGATTATATCTATATAATGCCAAGGTTAATGATTTTCCCATTCTATTTCCACTTGACAATGAATTCAGAACTTATACCAACACTCAAAAGATCTCCAGTTAATGCTGTCAGTAACTATTTCACACAAGAGGTTTGTTATAGCAAAGCATCTGACCTCAATTAATATATCAATTAATTTTGTTGTACTTGATCCATAAATTATTGAAAAACTCATGTACTTACTGTGGGGAAACATAAATAAGTCTACTCCCCATCAACAAAATAAGCTCCTGACAGTGATTCTCTTTGATTTCTCATTAAATAAAATCTACATTTGTTTTTCCGGATACCAGCATGCATCACAGCCATCTACAAACTAAACAGAAAAATAAATCAAAAGAAAGCACATTATGAAAACTTGGGACTATCTCACTACAGTGATGGCACTTCAATTGCTTTGTTACCAGATCATAATGTGAGCAAATTCACGTGTTTTTCATTGTTTACAATACCCATAATTTGTAATGTCCAAAAACTAGACTCAACTTAACATAGACTATTACTGTGCTACTCATGGCCCTGTATTACTATTGACTCTTGGACGTTTCGTATTTTAAAAGACTAAAAACAAATTTGATAAAATACAGTTACTGTCTCATAAAAATATTCAAATCATAAAAAGAAATATTACTTTAAGCTGCAGTTCTAGTCTGGATATGAAGCTGGAAAAAACGCACCATGGAGTTGCATGTGAATTGCGTCTCTATGACTTCCATCTCAAATCTGCTCTATTTGCAGTTTTCCTAACTGCCAGTAGCACAATTTTAACTGGTCATCTGAAAGTCAAGCTCTTTCTTCCCCCCAGCTTGTGCATTACCAGCAATGGTGATTCTGGAAGTGGAAGTTAATTAATAATTATATTGAAGAATCGCAAGACAGAATAGAACTCAGCTCACATTCGCATGAGGAAGTTGTGAAAAATTATCAGGAAAAAAAAACATAGTAAGAATCTAGTCTTCATTACAGTCAGCAGATGTGACTTTGGTTACACCCGGGGAGCAGATATCTCTATTGAGTAAGAAGGTGTCATTTTACAGTCACTTTTTGATAACTGCATTTGAAGTCAGAATAAGCAACTGGAAATTCTAAAAGATTTCAATGATACATTCTATTTCTAGAGCACCTTTCATTAAAGTGTGTGGGCTGGTGAAACTCTGAAGTGTCAAGCGTGACTCTAAATGAAAAGATCCAGCACAGTGTAACAGCTTATTGGTCCCATGAACAAGTGTAAACATGGCTGGCCATTATACGACCTTCGGTCTCCTTCTGCACGAAATTTAGGACCTTCATAAGGCATCATCACCTGTCAGCTCCTGAAAGGATGCGTTGGTTCTGAAAGTAGGAATTCATTACAGATAACAGTTGTAGGCAGAAAAATGCCTATAGGTGGAAAAATAATACTGGTGGGCCAGAAAATTTGAGCCAGTAGACAAAAACAAAGAAGAAAGGATCAGGTATTTAAGAAAGAAAAATATCAGAGAAAAGAAAAGGTAAGTTAGGTGTCTTCTCCCTTTCTTTTTTCAGATCTTTTCTCTATCCTCCCTCTTTTTTCCTATGTTCCCTCCAAAAAGAGAGTGGTGGGACTGCTTAGCACTCAATTCTTTTCTTTATCAGGGTTCTGATTTATATTTATTCCTGCCTGAATACAAATAGTCCTTAATTTGGAGAAATGAATCTAGGGATATATTCATGTTTGGACCCAAATAAAATCTAAACTAGATGGAAAGGCAACTTTTTGCCAAAATAAACAAACAAAAAGGCTATTTTTATGATCCAAAATAATCAATGCAAAGCCTGGGCCTCATGGGGCTGATAAATGCCCATCCGACTAGAGGCTACCTGAGATAGACTTAACTACTGGAACATCTCATGCAGCCTCACAAGCAAGCTTCAACTTGAGCATGACCTAGGCTGGAGTTTTCAAAAGCACCAAAGTGGCTGAGGAGCCTACCTCTCATTAAGTCTAAGCCCTGGTCTACATTATAGAGTTAAAAACAACAAAGAGTCTGGTGGCACCTTAAAGACTAACAGATTTATTTGGGCATAATGCCAGACTCTTTGTTGTTTTTGTAGATACAGACTAACACGGCTACCCCCTGATTATAGAGTTAGATTGACGTAAGCCACCTTACATCAGCCTAACTCTAAGTGTCTACACCAGGGGTCGGCAACGTTCGGCAAGCGGCTCGCCAGGGTAAGCACCCTGGCGGGCCGGGCCAGTTTTATTTACCTGCTGACGCGGCAGGTTCGGCCGATCGCGGCCCCCACTGGCCGCGGTTCGCCGTCCCGGGCCAATGGGGGCAGCGAGAAGCAGCTGGGCAAGTGATATGCTGGCCGCGGCTTCTCGCCGCCCCCATTGGCCCGGGACGGCAAACCGCGGCCAGTGGAGGCTGCGATCGGCCGAACCTGCCGCATCAGCAGGTAAATAAAACTGGCCCAGCCCGCTAGGGTGCTTACCCTGGCGAGCCGCATGCCAAACGTTGCCGACCCCTGGTCTACACTTAAATTTAGCTCCCACCGATGTCACTCGCCCACTAACCCGACTTAATAATCCACCGCCATGAGAGGGTAGCACTTGATAATGTAGTTACATCGACGCAGTGTCAGTGTAGACACTGCATTGCTTACATCGACTGTTGCTGCCTTCAGAAGCCATTCCACAATGTCCCACACTGACAGCTAAATCAATGTAAGCGCTCCTGGTGAGGATGTGCACCGCCAACACAAGGAGCGTGGACATGCAAAAGCAATGTAATTACGGTGGTGGCTGAATACCGATGTAACTTAGGTCGACTTAATTTTGTAGGGTAGACTTGTCTTTAGGCTCCTAAATGCTTAAGTCACTTTTGAAAAAGAGAGTTAAGACATGTGATGGTCAGCAGTTTAACTAGCAAAAACCATCTAAAAAATGTCAAATATAGAAATGAGTGTGGTAACTGTCAAATGAAGTTTCTTAATTAAAACTGATATGGGCAAAAACTGGTGGATTCAGAATCTGCATCCAAATTTGATAGTTTGGTTCACCTCCATTAAACTTTTCATTTACTTGCCACTGTGTAAGTTAAATTCCACAAGGAGATTTTCCATGTACAGTATTAACATGGATCCTTAACCAAGGCAAACCAGTTCCCAAAAGGGATTATTAAGTCATTTGTAATTCCAAGAGACTGAAGTAAATATTCCATATTTGATTCATGGTCCATAAATATTTACACAGTGGGATTTCTCCATGTACTACAAGACCACAAGTGGTTCACATTTTTATCAAGGATGACTAATAAAAACTTACAATTCCCTACCCCAAGGCTACTAACACCCGAGGCTTATTCACTACTCAGCAAACCAAGTCAATCAAACGATACACTGAGAAGAACAGCCAGTTTCTAAGTAGTGTAGTCTGAATCATTAACAAATGGCCACACTCTTGCTATGGAATGTCCAATTTGTGGGGAAGTGACCTACAAGACACTTTTAATTAGCTATGTGAAATTTCTTCAGGATGCCTTTTAAAATTCCAGCAAGGTCTCTCTAGGTAGTTGCAGCACGGGAATCACTTACAATACGACGAGTGGATCGCAACCAACAAAGGCATTGAGATTAGGGCTGGCGGTGTGGAATGGCAGAAGTATAATCCTTTCTAACGACATATGGTACACTGTCAGCTCATGTGACATAGTGAGATCAAGGGGGGAGGATTGCTGAGGTCAAATTGAAATGAAGGTCCCTGGTTGATTAGACTCATGACAAGATATGTAGTAAAGAGCAACAGACCAATTACGTTGACAAATGCTATGCTCATCAGAGTTTGTATACCCCCATCCTAAATTAAATCAGTTAAAATCCCTGACATACACTTGTGGCTGGGAATATGTACAGGTAGCATTACTACAGACCATCAAACCCCGGAGGCTTATAATATAAATAGACAAATATTATCACTATTGATTGAATAAAAGGCAAAACTAGTACTTCACATTTTTAATGGTCTAATTTTCTGAATTCATCAAGGTGACAGTGTTGATGTAGGAAATCCAACTACCATTCATGTTACTGTACAGTTTTGCAGCTGTGGTGTATAGCGTGTGTTATCCTAAATAAGCAGAACCTTCACATCAGCCTCTGAGAGGATTTTATATATCGTATCTTAATAATAATTGCTCACTGTTGGACAGAAATCGTTTTACAAATCAACTCTAGTGATAATGGAAAGAGAGCAAAAAGATATGAGAATGACTGAAAAGTTTATAGCAAGAGAAACATTGTCACAATGATGCTTAATGAGGATATTTCAATATACCTTTCCTGTATGGGAATGAGTTTGAATGACTATAGTACCACACAAAACGACAGCTGTTCCAGATACATAAACAGGGTCTCATAAATTCTGTGATTTTGCAGGAACAGTATTTGTCATTTGGCTCAGCTGTTGTAGAACTCCTCCTCCCCACCTTGGGAATCCTGTTTCCTGTGGCTATCTACGACACCTGCCTACATCTTTCTCCACCTAAGCCCTGCAGATCGCAACCTTCCTCTCCCCATCTCCCAGCAAGGTAAAAAAAAGATCAATTTAGAAGCTGAATTTATTAAGAAATCCCTGTAACTGTAACAATCAAGGTCCAAACACCCCACGGGGAAAAGAGTGGGTCAGAAACACAACTGAATCAACTGACTGTATACAATATTATTGCACTATAAAAGTGAATCAAGTAAAATATCATATAAAAACTGGTGAGACACTGGTCATGAATATCACTGTGCGATGTATGCAAGGATTGTGTGCTGGAAATATGTTAACATATTTTTCGGAGGCAGTGAATAAACAAGCCTGCCCTAGACAAAGGAATGTGGGTTCATCTGTCTGCCTGGCTTGATTACAGGCAGAGGACAATGAAAATACATTTACAGCTAAGGTAAACAAAGAAATCTAGCTAACAAGTAATGGAGGGAACATCCTACTGAGCATACCAGGGGGACACACCAGAGTCTGAACCCCCAAGAGATCTTTATGGTTCTTGAGACAAAAACTATGGACTTGGAGAAATATAAAAGGAGCAAAAAGATATCACTTAGGGAATAAAGGGGACGGCACTCTTTGATTCTGTGAACATTGGATCCTCCTACTGGAAGAGCTGGAGAGGCTGTTAGCTTGATGTAAGTGAGAAAACACAGATTGCATCCTGCTAAAGTTAAGTCTTTGACACTATAAAGCGTGTTTTATTCTGTTTTGTTTGTGACCATTTTTGGTGTCTTCTTGCTTAGTTTCATTTAAATCTATGTTCTTTATCAATAATCTTATACTTAGTTTTATGATACGCCATCTCAGTGCTGCTAAATTGAAGTTAAGACTGAGTCCTTAGCTAACCTATCAGGCTGATGTGTGTACTCTGTCTCTTTGGAGGCTGCAAACTTAAAAATTTCTGGGCGTATCCAGTGAAGGGGACTGGACACAGCCCAGAAATATCTCTGGCGAACTCAGGAACTAGAGTTCACTGATTGTTACTTGCAAGGCAAGGTTAAGACTGGCAAAGTCTTGAAGAGTTTGCTGGTGAGGTGACCAGACTGGTGTGGCAGGGAGCAGACATGAGATTTAAGCTTCAATAAAGTTATTTCTTGCTGAGGCAGAGAGGTAACACTGTGGCTTACAGTTCTGGCTAATATTCTGAGGAGAGTGTCACAACAGCAAAATTTAGACGCATTTGACCTACTGCCTACCCCACAGAAGTCAATGGGACCCTTCAAATGGACTTCAGTGACCTTAGCAGCAGGACCGTTGTCATGGTCTCTATGTACAGAGTGTAGTTGAGGGTGTACACTGGATCTTTTCTTCCTAATGATTTGCCTTTTTCTACTCACCAGCCACAGCCACAGAATATAAATTTGACCTGACAGTGTCTATATC
Organism: Trachemys scripta elegans; assembly: GCF_013100865.1. NCBI lineage: Eukaryota > Metazoa > Chordata > Testudines > Emydidae > Trachemys > Trachemys scripta. Next base: position 94,887,693 of record NC_048305.1, on the reverse strand, counting down.
GCTTTAATAACCAGAAGCAGACAAATAAAACCTAAAAGGCCCTGTAGAGATGCAAAGCGGCACTTTGTTTTATATCTAAGGCAGATTATTCAAATGAAAACACGTGGAGATATATCTGAAGGCATTAAAGAAAGGTTAAGAGATCTCAACAGTGAACGGCACTCAGAAACCTTTTCCAACCATTAACTAATCTTAAGACTTCTTTGCAGCAATATCCCTAACATGATCCGCAGCTGCAGATTCAGCACAATAACGAGTGTCACAAATTTAAACCACACATCTCTGTCAGCCATCTGACTAAACTAACATCAAATCCTGTTGATATTCAAAGCTAAAATATCCATACAAATTAAAGGATTTTTTGTTTGTAAAGGAACAAATGAAAGTGGTGTCAGGATGGCTGGCTGTCTAGACTGTTTTGATTGTCAGCTCTTTACATATGGATTGTTTGTCACTATGGGTGCATACAGTACTAGAAAGAAGAGGGTCTGGTTTCCTGGCACTACTGTAATACAGCTAATACATAATATTAAGAGCAACAACAATCACTGAATTCAAAGTTATGGCAGAAACCAGGGCCACTGCTAAAATCTGAGGGGCACTATGCAAAAAGTAACACAAAAGGCTTAACTTAGCCCTGCAGGGTACCACTCCTGTGCTTTTGCTCCAATGTGGGCCCTCAACTGAGCCCTCCCAGTATATTCAGGGAGAATCAACATGGCCAATCCTACAGATCTCAGTTGCCGTGATACAAACAGAGGGCAGCGGGCAGTTCCTGAGCTAGACTGGTCCTATGTTATTTAAAACCTTTCAATACTATTATTAATCAATTCTTTTTATAGCACCGTAAGTGCATACATGGAATAGGCCGTCGATGCATTGCAGAATGTGGGCACCATGAACTCCTGCAAATGAGTAAGCCCATGATAAACTGTACTGCAAGCCTGAGACAATAAATTGTACTTGCATTTTATATGCCTCTTTACAAATCACTAACACCCTTTGTCCAGGATCACCTTGTATGAGGCAATAAGGCAAAAAAAGTAATTTGTTAGAGATTCCTCAAATTTTCATTATGTTTCATTTCAAACTTTTTCATAGACAAGTTTAATTTTAAACGACATTCTCATTTTGTTTTTTGATGAAACTCCATTTTTCAGCATGAAAATTGTTTAGTCGAAAAATTTCAACTAGCTCTATACATCAGAATAACATTGTAGAATCTCTTGTATTGGCATAATCAGACTACTGCTAATACCAGCTATTTATAGTAACTTTTTTGGCCAGTATGTAAGTCAAGTTAAAAACTAAGCTGTCAACTTATTATCGCCATTCAAGACATTACCAGTATCAATCACAGACAGAGCATTTAAATCAGGGGTCTCAAACACGCGGCCCGCGGAGTTATTTGCTGCAGCCCACCAAGCTCCCCGTGCCGCCCCTCCCACCGAGTTATTTCCTACGGCCGCCAAGCTCCCCTCGCCCGCCGCCCCCTCACCCCCCCAGCGTACCACGTCCTCGCTCTTCTGCCTACTTCCAGGTGCTTCCTGCCGCCAAACAGGTGTTTAGCAGCACTTAGCACTTTCCAGGAGGAAGGGGAAAGGAGCGGGGAGCCACACGCTCAGGGGAGGAGGCAGAGAAGAGGCATGGCAGGGGCGGGGATTTGGGGAAGGTGTTGGAATAGGGGCAGGGAGGGGGCAGAGTTGGGGTGGGTCTCTGGGGAAGGGGTTGGAATGGGGGCAGGGAAGGGATGGGAAGAGGCGGGGCCAGGGGGCAGCGGGGGGGAGGCGGGTGGTCAGTGATGCGGCCGTTGGGCCAATGTACCAGTCCTCATGTAGCCCTCGTGGTCATTTGAGTTTGAGATCCCTGATTTAAATCGATACTCCATTTTATTTATGTTTTTTCCCTACTGGAAATCATAAAAAAACAAACAAAACAAAAAAAACTAGTTCTGAAACATCCACATTTCTGAGAAACTCAAAAAGTGCTAATGAGGCACTCTGATTTAGGTGGTCAGCATGTACCTCATCTGATTAAAATATATATAATATACATAAAATTGCTATTCAAATTCTAATTTTGGAATTCATGTTATTCAATCAATTTGCAGAAAACAGCTATGCAACACCCCAAATGGGTTGGCAATATCAACTTAATAACCATGTTTTCATTTTTTTCCATCTCCTTAATGACAATATTTTGCACTGCTGTAGCACTTTCCACCTGAGGATCTCCATGTGTCTTATAAACATTAATGAATTATGCTTCACAATACTCCTTTGAGATCCAGAAATATTATCACTTTTATAGAGATTGGGAAACTGAGCCAAAGATAGATTCAGTGGTGTAGCTAAAAACACAGAGATAACCTATGGTACAACTGGAAAGACAATTTAGCCCCTATGCCCTATTTCCAAACCCATGCTTAGTCTCTTTCAGTCAATATAGATTTTAAATGTGCAACACACCTATGGAAAGTCTGTCCTGTAAAGATCTGGAGTTTACAGGTACATATTTGCTCAACGCAATATTGTAGGTTGTCTTGTATGCGTTAGAATATCAGATTATATTGTGAAAGATGCACATCTCTGCTTTTAAATGGAAGCAGCTGTCATAAAACAAACACAGACTCACTGGAGTCTTTATAAAGCAAAGACTTATTTCTTGGGAATAGTCATTTCCATTGGATAACTGAACTCAGTGTCTACAAACATAACTTCGGGTTGTGCACTTGCTACTTCCCCTCTGATGTCAGTTAATGAACCTAAAAAACACAATTTTTTCCAAATGTCCATCATATCACACTGTTCTAGGTTAGGGCTCATTTGCTGAGATATACATGGTGTGACATGAACCAATGAAAAGTAATGAACAAATCAAGTTTCTTCTCACTTTCACGACCTAGGATTTGAACAGGTAATACATTACCTGAATTTTATACATAGCCTGTCCAAAAAACCTATTCTACTGTGACCCCGGCAGCCTGTTGGTGGTTATTCAAAGCAGTCAGACTTATACATTCAGTACAGAAAATGATTAATTCTGGAGATGTTTTACTGCTGTACACTGATCACTTTTCAGCCACTTCTCCATGACGGAGAGAAGGGAGACTCCTGCTAGAGCTGGTCACATCATATACAACATATTTTGTGAATATTCTCATCAGTAATGGCACTGAGTCCTGTTCATTTGCATTCGTGGGGATAAGTCTACAAAGTATTCAGCTCCTGAAGATTTGTGACGATGTTTGTGCATCTGGAAAGTTGCATGAATTTTAGCACAAATTAATCATCTAAAACTCAATCCCTAAGCGAATTATTTGTTATTTTCAAAAGTTTCACCAATTCATTCATGGAGCAGACGCAATGCCATGTGACTTAAATTACCAATCACAAACCACAAATAGAGTAATCACAGTGCGTAAACAACCAATCTGCCGAAATTTGTGTTTGCCTGAACCATATTTGGTGAATATTAAACAAAGAGATTAAGAGATGTGGAATTAATTGCCAAGAGAAAATAAGTATTGTTGGTTATGAATAATTTGACCGGCTCTACTTTCAGCTGTACATCTTGGCAAGGGAGGGGACCTCTTTACATTGACATCATAGGTTTTCCAGCAGTGGGTTGTGCACAGTGGTCCAGCAGCCGGCACACAAGGGGAGGCCCCAGAAGGGGGACTGGAGAGCAAGACAGCTCCCAGAATGTCTGTTACCACCAGGACCCCACCCCTTCCTGTACGTGTCCCAGACTCTGGGCCAGTGGCAACAGGAAGCGGCACAGGGAGCAGGGTCCAGGCAGCAGCAGCATGGAGGAAGCAGCGGGAGCCAGTGAGTAGAGTCAGCGGGGTGCTGCCTGATAGGGATCGCGGTGCAGCCGGGGAGAAAGAGGAGCTGGCTATGGCTACTTGAGGGAGCAATCAGCTGGCAGAATGAGAGCAAGGAAGCTGGAGGGAGTCAAGCAGAGGGCTTGGAGACAGGGCTAGGGGGCAGGGGAGGCACACATGGGATATGACTCTCCAAAGGCAGGCATAGCAAATAAAAGTTTGGGAATCTCTGATCTACATAATGCCTTCTCAGCTACCACAAAGCTCCAATATTATCTGTCCAAAGCTAAACCACGATGTTTAATGTTTGTCTGTTAAATTCATAATCTCGTTTCATGCATTTAGACCAATAGCTCAAGAGTTCTCATAACAAAAAGTTTCTAATTTATCTTCTCTCTTCCTAAACATATAATTAAAGGTGCTTAATGGACTTCCAAATCTAGCTGGGATTTTGTGGGTCAGGTCCCAGTAGTAGGAAGTCTACCCCAAAAGAAGGTTTAGTGGAGTAAGTCTCCCTTAAGAATCCTGTTGTCTTTTATGCAGATCCTAGCATAAGATTCAAACTATGAGGCTGAGTAGGGCATTTAACCTCTTTTGTTCAGTTCAAAATGACACAAACAAAACATTTAGTAGAATTATTTGCCAACAAAAAAAATCTAACAAAATAAAAACAGTTTTTGCTAAAAGTGGCTAAACCAATACTTTTGAAGTAAAGAATTTAGATTATCTATTTTGCACAACAAAACAAATACAACACGCTTATAAAGTAGAAAACTAATAAAGCATAATGCAGTAACTTAGGGTGTTTCTGCATCTTATTTGTTTTAAAAGTGATATTTTTTTGAATACAGAAAGAACCAGATCTGATGCTTCCTAAGCAGACAAAACTCTATTGAAGTTAACACCAGTTTGACCTGCACAAGGAGCACAGGATTGGGCATGCTTATGATACATTAAAGTGTAAAAGAAAACCAGTGTTTCATTAAATATAAAGAGAATCGGACTTACTACCTTTCTTTTTGGAGTCTTTCTTTGCGCTGGTTTTAACAGCCACTGGAAGTTCTGTCTCAGTTGACATCCTATTATATCCTTAGTCTTCTTCACACAGATCCAGTGTCTCGGTCAGGCTCATTTAGAATGGCTCTCCAAGAGAATAACTTAGCCCTTCAGATACTATAACCCAGATAGCTCATCTCATTCACTCCTTTTGAGTGCTGCAAACAAACAAACAAACACTAACCGTCATTTTCTGAGTTAAAAAAGAGAAAAAAGTTGTCAAAGGAATCTAAAATGCTTTCTGGGTCTATAGGAGGACAGTAGGATCCGGGAGATATGGGGAGAAGTCACAGATAACTAACCCACATGAATGTTAGTTTTAAAATTTCATGTTTCCAAAATAAAATGTATTACTTGATTGAGTGTATAAATACTAAGTTTTGAGTTTTGTCTTTTTGTGAGGTCCATACCTATGCCCTTATTTTCTTGAGCATATACAGAAAAATAAACCTGATGGGCCAGATTCTTATACACTTACTCGTGTTGAGTAGTATCTTATTCCACTGGTAGTCCCGCTGAGACTTTTCAAATAAGGTGCTACCCAGTGTAGCAGAATCTGTTTTCTACGTTTTATTTAAAAGAAAATCATGGTAATTCTTAGAACTCAGATAGCAATTTTCCCTTCAAAGCACTTTGCAATCACTAACTAATTATTAACCCTAATAATTCAAATGAGATAATATTATCTCAGATGGGGCAGAGAGAATACAACCTGCTCTTGGTTAGGCGTGGTGTGTAATTCAGCTGCTCCAGGAGCAACCCAGAGAATCAATCATGAGACTCAGATTCACAACTCCTCCTCTGCTCCTCCCTTGTCCTGGGGAAGGAGTAAATTACTTCACCTCTTTTCATGGAGTCCCTTATTCACCACTTGCACCTGACCAGCTAATGTGGCTGGTGATTAAGGGGACCTGAGCTCAGATTCCTCCCACCAGTGGTCTCTTAGCCCACTAGCTCGGCCATTCTCAACCTTTTTCACACTATGATACCACACTGCAAGAGAAAAGAGTTTCAGGACCCCATGCCCTTTTAACCATAGAGAAAGGGAGGGTGGTTGTGACCCTGCTGGAACTGTTCATCACAACCCCCTGATTGAGGACCCTGCATTAGACAGCGCTGCCTCGCTAAAATGAGTACATATTATGGTATTCAGTCAACAATGTGACCGGGTTGATCAGCAGGCTAGATCAGTGTCTTGGCAGCAGCTGTGAGGTGACTGACTGAGTTGGTGGAATTTAAGTGGGTCATGGAGGGACACAAATAGGGTCCAAAGGTTGAGCAACATTTGCTAGCTAGCTAAGTAAGTATTTTCTGCAGGCTGTTTTACAGCAGCTGCTGGACTGCTTTCCCTAGCTGGAGAAGGAGAAACAACAATTGTGGAAATCTGAGAAGCAGCAGCAGTTGAGAGAAACTATTGGTTCCCCAGAATGAATGGGCAGGGGACACTGAGGGGTCCATTTTGGACTGGTTTGGATTGGAAAAGTCATGGAGAACTAAAAGGGGCTATGCACGTAAAGGGAATAACATTACCATAAAACAAAATACATTCCCATTCACAGTACCTTAGTAAATGTTTGTAATAAAGTATGTTCTCAAAATACATGGAAGATTCCATTTGAATTTTCTATATACCTTTTCTTTCAAACAAGCCTTAAGGATTCTGTTAATGTAGACATAATCAGGTGAAAAATATGGGCTATATTGTGCCACCCATCCTCAGACTGAGTAGTACCTCACTTTGTCAATAACCCAATTTTCTTCAGCAGAGCTACTGATGGATTAAGGAACAATTCAACTGGAATAAAGTTGGCATAACCTGGCCCTGAGATGGGACTGACAATTCAATAGTTCGAGATTAAACTTTTAGAGATGAGACTGAAGCTAAACCCTGGTTCAGATCATACCCAAACCTTGGGGAAAATTTGACTCCACTTCTGTAACTGAACCTTGCAGTTTGTGCCCACCTCCATTAACTTTTAATATCAGAATGTTTTCATAAATCAAAGGCCAGAAAATAAACATCAGGGTCTTAATTACTATATGTATAGAATTATGATAGCTTTTTAGAAAACGTAATGATCTGTATTTCTGTAACATTACAAGCACTATTGCATATAGTCACATACTCCTTGGATAAACTGTCAGTTTATTTGTTGCATTAAACAATTTGTAACATTATTCAGCATTTGTATTACAACAGTATCTGTAGGCCCTGTCCATGACCAGGGTCTCATTTCTGCTAGGTGTTCCAGTGTGTTGTACCAACACATAACGAGACAGTCCCTGCTCTGAAGAGTTTATAGTCTGAATAGACATGACAAATAAAGGCTGGCAGACAGGAAGAATTATTGTGCTATGTTACAGATGGGGAACTGAGGCACAGAGAGATGAGCAACTTGTCCAAGGCCACACAGGAAGTCTGTTGCAAAGCCAAGATTTGAAACCAGTCTCTGTCCAGTGTCTTAATGACAAGACAGTCCTTCAGGTATGTCTGCACTGCAGTTAGACACCCGTGGCTGGCTTGTGCCAGCTGACTAGAGCTCAAAGGGCTCAGACTAAGGGGCTGTTTAATTGTGGTGTAGACGTTCAAGCTCAGGCTGGAGCCTGGGGTCCTAGAGCCAGACGCAGGTTTCTTAACTGCAGCGTAGACATTCCTTCCTCTCTAAATACGACTTCCCCTTCTCCCCCCCAAAAACTTTATACAGGACACAGTTTTGGAATTTCTGTAATGCAATGCCTGCTAAAAAGAAAACAGAGCAACCTATCATTTAAGTTTTAAACAGTTTAGAAGCATAAACAGAATACACCTTTAGTTTTTAAAATGTTATGCTTACTCCTCTACTTACGCAAAAATACATCTTATTGGAGAAGTTACTGCAAAAGGTGGTCCAAATGGTGTGGGTGGGGCATTAATGAATGCAAAGAAGGAATGGGGAGCTTAGCTACTGAGCCATGAAGAATGCAAAGATCCATTTGGAATCCTGGCTCTGCATAAAACAGATCTCCAGTGGAATGTCTGCTCCCCCTGCCAGGCCTTCCCCTTGGAAGATCTGCCCCCACTGCTCTCCTAATCAGGTACTACATGTCCCCTTAGCAGGATGGCCATCTTTCTCAGTCACTATGCTTCTGTTGACTCCCTGCACTTTTCTGGTGGAGTAAAGCTGCAGAGGGGCAGCAATGAACGCCAGCGATTTGCTGCCTAAGATATGGCTGGTTATTATGTGAGCATGCTGTGAACAGTGACTACTCCATAGCACTACCTCGCCCTCCTGGCTGGTCACTTTCCCAGGTTGTCACCACAGAAGAACGCTGCCAGTGGTTACCTGGCAAGAGGCTCCATACCTTCCTTTTCCTTCTTATGAGTTCCTCGGACACATTTCTTCATGAATGGTAAGGAGTCTGGTGGCACCTTAAAGACTGTTTTACCCACGAACGCTTATGCCCAAATAAATCTGTTAGTCTTTAAGGTGCCACCAGACTCCTTTTGTTTTTGTGGATACAGACTAACACGGCTACCCCCTGATACTTCATGAATGGTGTGTGTTCGCTCCCCTTTGCATAGCAGAAAGAAGCATCTAGTCCAGAGTTCTGAGTATGCAGTGCAAACAAACTTGTAATTATTAAGAAATTCAGTTCTTTGCAATTTAGGAGATTAAAGCTCTTCAAAACTTGGAATAAATTTGACAGTTTAAATCACTTTTCACAGCAAAGGCTCTGAAGCCACTTGCACTTTTAAATCTAAGCTCTTTTAACATTTTGAAATGCTTCAATAACATTACATTCTATGCACTATCTGAAGTGATTTAATATTCCTGAAGTGTGTCAGGGATTTTTTCTTTAATGAGCTCTTCAAATCTGTATGAGAATTATATAACATGCAAGGATAGCTGTTCAAAGTCTGCCAAACTGATTTAAAAATATAAAGTTCCTTGCTCCTCCCCTAGAAACTCTAATGAGTAAGTAAAACATGCAAACAAAAAAGAATCTCTACAAAGTCATGCCGCCTGTTAAAACAACATCCTCAGAAAACTTTGAAGCCCAAAGGAACTTTAATTTACCTTTCCTAGTTAAGGGAAAGCAAAAAGAAGAGATGAAAATAAGCGAATGGCTGATTGGATGACAGGTCATTCTTGGAATAGAATTTTTCACCAGTTCCATTCCACTAACACAAGTGGAGGGGATATTTTCACTTAATATTTTCACATTGTTTCCTTAATATTTTCAGTTCAACAGCACTTAAAGAGATAAGGATAATGAAACCAATTGTCAGAGTGCCTGGCTTTCTCCCCCCACCCCAACGATTTGTGTTTATATATTTTATCTAAAAGTTAAAAGAATATAATACATCCTGCAAGATGCACTAAGAGCTACTTTACTAGACAAATGACAAACGATTAATGTGTAATTAGGACCCTACCAAATTCAAGGTCCATTTTGGTCAATTTCACAGTGATGGGATTTTAAAAATCGTAAATTTCATGACTTCAGCTATTTAAATCTGAAATGTCACGATGTTGGAATTGTAGGGGTCCTGACCCAAAAAGGAGCTGTGGGGGGTTATAAGGTTATTGTAGGGGGGGTTGCGGTACTGCTACCCTTACGTCTGTGCTGCTGCTGGCGGTGGCACTGCCTTCTGAGCTGGGCTGCTGAAGAACACAGGCTGCTGGCTGGGATCCCAGCTCTGAAGGCAGAGAGCAGCACAGAAGTAAGGATGGCCTGGTATGATATTGCCCCCTTACTTCTGCACTGCTGCCTGCAGAGCTGGGACCTCAGTCAGCAGCTGCCACTCTCCAGCGGCCCAGTTGTAAAGGCAGCAGCGCAGAAGTAAGGATGTCATGGTATGGTGTTGCCACCCTTACTTCTGCACTGCTGCTGGTGGGGAGCTGCCTTCAGAGCTTGGTGCCCGGCCAACAGCCGCCGCGCTCCAGCTGCCCAGCTCTGAAGGCAGCACAGATGTAAGGGTGGCAATACTGCGATCCCCCTAAAATAATCTTGTGACCCTCCTGCAACTCCCTTTTGGGTTAGGACCCCCAATTTGAGAAACGCTGGTTTCCTCCCTGAGACATCTGTATAGTATCGGGTAAAAGCACACAAAGGACCAGATTTCATGATCCGTGACGCAAGTTTCATAGCCATGAATTTGGTAGGGTCCTACCCATAATAGTCGCCCTCAAAACAAAGAAAACGTCACAGAAGACCAGAGAGAACCCACATTGTTAGGAATTAAGCAAGTTTTAATCCCATAAAAATCCATGCAAATGAACAACAGATGTGTCATCTATTTTAGATGGAGTGGCCCAAATGGTACTGTTTGGACTGCAGTGAAGTAAGCTATAGCAGAACCTCAGAGTTACAAACAATAAAGTTACAAACTGACCAGTCAACCACAAACCTCATTTGGAACCAGAAATATGCAATCAGGCAGCAGCAGAGACCAAAAAAAAAAAAAAGAAAAAAGCAAATACTGTCCAATACTGTGTTAATCGTAAACTACTAAAAAAAATAAAGGGAAAGCAGCATTTTCGCAGATCGCAGGCCCTGGTTCTCATGGGAGACTTTAATCACCCTGATATCTGCTGGGAGAGCAATACAGCGGTGCACAGGCAATCCAGGAAATTTTTGGAAAGTGTAGGGGACAATTTCCTGGTGCAAGTGCTGGAGGAACCAACTAGGGGCAAAGCTTTTCTTGACCTGCTGCTCACAAACAGGGAAGAACTAGTAGGGGAAGCAAAAGTGGATGGGAACCTGGGAGGCAGTGACCATGAGATGGTCGAGTTCAGGATCCTGACACAAGTAAGAAAGGAGAGCAGCAGAATATGGACCCTGGACTTCAGAAAAGCAGACTTTGACTCCCTCAGGGAACAGATGGGCAGGATCCCCTGGGAGAATAACATGAAGGGCAAAGGGGTCCAGGAGAGCTGGCTGTATTTTAAAGAATCCTTATTGAGGTTGCAGGAACAAACCATCCCGATGTGTAGAAAGAATAGTAAATATGGCAGGCGACCAGCTTGGCTAAACAGTGAAATCCTTGCTGATCTTAAATGCAAAAAAGAGGCTTATAAGAAGTGGAAGATTGGACAAATGACCAGGGAGGAGTATAAAAATATTGCTCAGGCGTGCAGGAGTGAAATCAGGAAGGCCAAATCACACTTGGAGTTGCAGTTAGCAAGAGATGTTAAGAGTAACAAGAAGGGTTTCTTCAGGTATGTTAGCAACAAGAAGAAAATCAAGGAAAGCGTGGGCCCCTTACTGAATGAGGGAGGCAACCTAGTGACAGAGGATGTGGAAAAAGCTAATGTACTCAATGATTTTTTTGCCTCTGTCTTCACGCACAAGGTCAGCTCCCAGATTGCTGCACTGGGCAGTACAGCATGGGGAGAAGGTGACCAACCCTCTGTGGAGAAAGAAGTGGTTCAGGACTATTTAGAAAAACTGGACGTGCACAAGTCCATGGGGCCGGATGCGCTGCATCCGAGGGTGCTAAAAGAGTTGGCGGGTGAGATTGCAGAGCCATTAGCCATTATTTTTGAAAACTCATGGCGATCGGGGGAGGTCCCAGATGACTGGAAAAAGGCTAATGTAGTGCCCATCTTTAAAAAAGGGAAGAAGGAGGATCCGGGGAACTACAGGCCAGTCAGCCTCACCTCAGTCCCTGGAAAAATCATGGAGCAGGTCCTCAAGGAATCAATTATGAAACATTTAGAGGAGAGGAAAGTGATCAGGAACAGTCAGCATGGATTCACAAAGGGGAAGTCGTGCCTGACTAACCTAATTGCCTTCTATGATGAGATAACTGGCTCTGTGGATGAGGGGAAAGCAGTGGATGTGTTATTTCTTGACTTTAGCAAAGCTTTTGATACGGTCTCCCACAGTATTCTTGCCACCAAGTTAAAGAAGTATGGGCTGGATGAATGGACTGTAAGGTGGATAGAAAGCTGGCTAGATCGTCGGGCTCAACGGGTAGTGATCAATGGCTCCATGTCTAGTTGGCAGCCGGTTTCAAGTGGAGTGCCCCAAGGGTCGGTCCTGGGGCCGGTTTTGTTTAATATCTTTATTAATGATCTGGAGGATGGTGTGGACTGCACTCTCAGCAAGTTTGCAGATGACACTAAACTAGGAGGCGTGGTAGATACACTAGAGGGTAGGGATCGGATACAGAGGGACCTAGACAAATTAGAGGATTGGGCAGAAAAAAACCTGATGAGGTTCAACAAGGACAAGTGCAGAGTCCTGCACTTAGGACGGAAGAATCCCATGCACTGCTACAGACTAGGGACCGAATGGCTAGGTAGCAGTTCTGCTGAAAAGGACCTAGGGGTCACAGTGGACGAGAAGCTGGATATGAGTCAACAGTGTGCTCTTGTTGCCAAGAAGGCTAACGGCATTTTGGGCTGTATAAGTAGGGGCATTGCCAGCAGATCGAGGAACGTGATCGTTCCCCTTTATTCGACATTGGTGAGGCCTCATCTGGAATACTGTGTCCAGTTTTGGGCCCCACACTACAAGAAGGATGTGGAAAAATTGGAAAGAGTCCAGCGGAGGGCAACAAAAATGATTAGGGGTCTGGAGCACATGACTTATGAGGAGAGGCTGAGAGAACTGGGATTGTTTAGTCTCCAGAAGAGAAGAATGAGGGGGGATTTGATAGCAGCCTTCAACTACCTGAAGGGGGGTTCCAAAGAGGATGGAGCTCGGCTGTTCTCAGTGGTGGCAGATGACAGAACAAGGAGCAATGGTCTCAAGTTGCAGTGGGGGAGGTCCAGGTTGGATATCAGGAAAAACTATTTCACTAGGAGGGTGGTGAAACACTGGAATGCGTTACCTAGGGAGGTGGTGGAGTCTCCTTCCTTGGAGGTTTTTAAGGCCCGGCTTGACAAAGCCCTGGCTGGGATGATTTAGCTGGGAATTGGTCCTGCTTTGAGCAGGGGGTTGGACTAGATGACCTCTTGAGGTCCCTTCCAACTCTGATATTCTATGATTCTATGATTCTATGATTTTTATTCTGCATAGTAAAATTGCAGAGCTGTATTAGGTCACTGTTCAGTTGTAAACTTTTGAAAGAACAACCACAACGTTGTGTTCAGAGTTGCAAACATTCAGAGTTATGAACCACCTCCATTCCCGAGGTGTTCGGAACTCTAAGGTTCTACTGTAAAAGTTACAGTATAGGACCATTTCCTACCAGAACTTCAATGGAAAAAAAAGATGTGTACCTCATGAGGCTATCCCAGTGAGCAACATTTTAAATAAACAAACATCTATGTTTGGACAGGTTTACATATTAATTTACTTAAAAATATAGTCAGGCCATATCCTCCTAATTTGATACACGCTCAAATAAAACAATAGATGTCTAGGTAAAATCAAATGGCTGGATGTAAACATCTGTAAATTCCAGACTAAAGTATAGTTCAAAATGAGTTCATTGCAGTAATGCCTCCTTCTTGCTCAAACTGTAGGTCTTTGTGTAAAGCTGTGTTAGTAAACTTTCATACACTGTCCATATTTCAGCTGTTTATTATCCAGAGCAGAATGGCAGTCAGTCAATCTGTTCTTCGCAGCAGCAGCTTTTATGGTCTCCTCCAATCTAGGTCACTGTTAATAAATACCATAGTCTTCCAACTGTGGGAAGTACTGCGCCATGTGTTTCATCAATGAGATGCTATTTCCTCTAAGCAGCTCTTCCAGTGCTCTCTCTAGTTAAAGACATACAATTTTGTTTTTTTTTTAAATCCCACCGTCTTACATTTACCGACTAACAATTTCCTGGTTGTGCCTTACCACTGCCGCAGTTATTAAGATGTTATATGCATGCTTCAGATTTTGCTAAAGGAGAGTCACGTGTCTTCACTTTAACAAAATACTGACAATTACCATTCCCTCATTAAGTGCATGCAGCAGTACTACAATCAAGAAATTTTGGAATTAATTGGCTTCTAATTCTGAGAGAAGTACTGAGCCTGTATCCTCTATTGTTCTTACAACAGCATAATACCTAGAGCTTTAATGAAGGAATTTTTTGAACTCTACTTTACAGTTGAAAGAGTAGCAGAAGTTGCACATTTTCTATACTGTAAAATTGATGAAATGCATCATCCTGGGTTTTCTTTCTGCACTTACAAAAATTAAAATGATCTCCTTCAAATCATTTTTTACTTTCACCCACAAGCTATTGGGCTCAGTGCGGGAATTATTAGGTGATTTCTCTGGCCGGTGGTATGCAGGAGGTCAGACAAGATGGTCAGAATGGTCCTTCCTGGGTTTATCTATGAATTCTCTTCAGGGATTCACAATTCAAAATGTAAAGAATTTCCCCACCTGCACAAAAGCTGTTTCATGTCTATCAACATGAAAGCAAAAAAAAAAAAAAAAAAAGCCTTTGAAAGGATTTTTAATTAAAGTTGTCGTCACCCAGGTCTTTTGGTTCTCCCCATACCGAAACTGGTGTATGGTAGCTTCCTCCAAGTGTCTTCTGGGGAGGAGAAGCCCAGCTCCCCACCTTGCTTTGACCAAATACTCAAGCTACTACCTTCAGCTCCCTCATGGTTAGAAATCAGTTTCCTTTGCTCTAAGGTGCCCAACTTGGGTGCTCACAAGGTAACGGCTATACAACCAATTCTAGTGGTCTTAAATGAAGTGTGATTGGAGAAGGATAAAAAAATAAAGAGGAAAAAATGACAGAACAATTATACAGCAATGCTCACAAGATAGGAGAAAAAGCCTTGCTAGACAGGCGCAAATCTTATTCTATTAAAGCATAGAACCACTATAAAAACTCATGCACATTTGGTGGTCGCTGGAGCCACAGTTTGTGGCGCAAATGGCACATGCTCTTCACTCTTCCAAAATCCCCTCACACTCCTGAGAGATGCCCTGGAGCTCTTTTCTGGGACAGAGTCTTGTGGAGTCCCTTAGCAGCTGTTGACCAGAAGATGCCCTATTGAACCCCGCCCAGCCCACTTCCACAGATGGTCCTCCAGTTTGGTGAGGAGCTTGCTGGAGTAGGTGCATATAAAAGCACTAATCTTGTAAAAGATGCACTATACTAGCCCAGAAGTGAAAATTTAGGGCCTGATCCAAAGCCCACTGAAGTCAATGAGAGTCTTTCCATTAACTTTAACCAAGAGCTAGAAAAGGAGAAAGACATGGAAAGGTGAGACCTTGAGACTCAGACAGAAGGCAAATGGAGACAATGAGGTGATGGAAGAAAAAGACGACAGAGGAAGAAAAAAGGACTGAAAGTGGAGGGGCCTGCCTTCAAGAAACAAATGTTGTAATTGTTATATAAAAAAAAAGCAAAGACTGCATAAAATGTTGGCTTGTCTGCAAAAGACAATGATCGGGGTTGAACTGTAGCATGTGTTTAGCCTCTTTTTTTCCAGTTTTGTCATTTGCCTAATTCTAGACAGCAATGAGATAGTCAAACGATGCTGTTGTGGCATTTCAGTATTTAAATAATTTTATTTAAACATTATTTCTTTACTGATGTTTAAAAGATATAGCACATATAGTTAAAGGAAAACTTGATATGTGATGTTACAATTGGAAATCTATAAACAATTTCTTCCCCTCATAAGACAAACACACAAAAGCCAGAGTCTTAGGAAGTAAAATATATACTTTGTACAGAAAACACGCCTCTGACTAGTTGCAGATTACTTCTTTGTCTTATTTCCTCCCTCAATTTTCATAAACCGTGGCAATTTATGACATCCCTTATTTAGTGTTATTATTTATCGATTTGTTTTTCTTATTTAAGTGGTTATTTTTCCTCTGAAAATTTTTACATGATTCCTATACTCCGCCCCAAAAATCTTCTGCCCCATCCTCTGATCTAAAGAAAATGCATTTGTATTATGCTTTCGCTACCATGTCTGTAATAAGACATAATTATCTTTCACAGATGGATCATTCTTAGTCTTCCAATATCAGGGAATTACTTTCTTAGCAATCAGGAGTCATAAAAAATAATCCAATTCACTTACTCCCTTGGGATTCTACGTATTCTAGATTCACCTGCTATATGAAGATTTATTTATTTAAAAAAACAGCTACAAGAAGGTTCATATAGCTGAGCCTAGTAACAAATTTTATTAAATTTATTGTGGATTATAATCTGCCACATTATCCTAATGCCAAGGCAAATTTGCAGGCATGTAATCCAGATCCACAACTGATTTTAATCAGTGTAGCCCCATTAAAGTCATGGAGGATCTGGCCAAAATGTTGCTTTATGAAGCCAGGATCTATAAAGCATCCCAATAGTAAGATGTTTATTACTATTCCAATGACTGCAACAATAATTTCCAAAATTCCTCCCGGAGGTCGCTCTTCACAATATAAAACTTCACATATTTCTTCACTAATTTTTCTGTGGAAACTGTTAGATTTAAATAAACTAGCTGAAAACATTTCTGTTAGAAAATGTGGATTCAGTGAAATTAAAACATTTTGCCATAACATATCAATTTCATCAAAATTTTCAACAGGAAATTATCAAAATGTTTCATTTCAATAAGGTAGAAGTGCTTCATTTTGAATTTATCATTTCCAATACAATTAAACATTTCAATAAGGTAAAAATAAAATATTTTCATTTTGCAAGAAAATTCTAAGATTTCGACTTTCCATCCCAAATCAAGACAAAGCCATGTTTTGAAATCTGAGAATTTGCCCCGGGACAGAAGTTCTTATTTTTTATCAGCTCTAGATTTAAGGAATTCACTCAAAGGCTGACATACGGAGTAACCATTTCCCTAGGAGGATTTTCAATACAACTGAAAAACACTAAAAAACATAAATCTCCAACATGATTTCAATAAAGAATACTTAAAAATTCCAATACTCAGAACACAGGAATTGCCAGACTGGATCAGACCCCAGATCCTCTGTGTCTAGCATTCGCTCTCCAATTATGGCCAACACGAGATGCTTCAGATAAAGTTGTAAGACCCTACAAGAAGGCAAACGTAAGGCAATCTGTCCCCCACATTAGGTCTCATCCTACTCTCTAATAGTTAGAGATAGGCTTAGATCCTGAAACATGAGGTTTAACATCCCTTTCAAAATTGTTGTTATGAATCATAACAACTCTGGATATTCTTGTTATTTTTATAAATGTCCAATCCCTTTTTGAATCCTGCTGTTTGGGGGGGAAAAACTACCATGAGTAGCCCCACTGCTTCCAATATCTGACATATCACAAGGCTGAGTGGCATTGCAGGGCAAGAGGGAATGGAATAGGGAAGAAGCCACTCTCTATGGCATACTCGAGCTTGGAAATCTGCATGGGGCTAATACTACTAAAAGCAGTACTAACTCCATTCTGTACTTCTACTTCACTATGAGAGAATGTAACACCCCTGAGGAAATAACCTTGCACTCACGGGGTAGGAGACCCTAGGGAGGTAGAGAGAGGCGTGTGGGCTTGTGCTTTGCACTCCCTCTGGCAGAGTTTTATAGGCAGCTGTAAACTTGTGGTCTCAGGTCTCTGCCCTTGGAAGTGAAAAATGCAGCTCCAACTCTGGGAGTGTCTGTATGGCGAGTGTGGATGAGACTGTAGCATGGTAAGCCATACCATTGCTTTAATCTAGCTAGCACAGTTAGGGTGACCAGACAGCAAGTGTGAAAAATCAGGACAGGGGGTGGGGGGTAATAGGAGCCTATATAAGAAAAAGCCCCAAAAATCGGGACTGTCCCTATAAAATCGGGACATCTGGTCACCCTAAGCACAGGTAACAATGGTAGTATAACTGTGGCAGCACAGGCTAGCAATGCAAGTGCATACCCAGGCTCCCCAATGGGCTTGAATCATTGTATCACGGGGTTCAGCACAGGCTAGCCACCTGAGTACATGCTCATTGGGGAGCCTGGGTACCTACTTGGGTTGTGGGCCTGTGCTGAAGCCCATTCCACCACACCTACACTATTATTGTTATTCATGCTACCTAGATCAAAGCTAGCATGGGTGTGCCTACCCAGGCTACAATCAACACCTTCATTTGCAGTGTAAACATACCCTATGAGGTGAGTCTTTACAGTAATGTTTCCCCTCCTATGGGGGTTGTTCTGCAAAAGGGACCTAAATAAAGTACATATTGTTTTTGTAATCTAATGTTCTGTCACCAAGAGCTTAGAAATCAGCACTCACATCCAGCCATGTTTGTTTGTTTTTTTCCCCAAAGCTTTTAAAAGGGTATTACAAATAACGAAGATTAGGGCACAAAAAAAACACACTTAAAAACTCAACATCATCCCTTTTCATTAGAATAGAGAGGACAAAAAGGGTATGTGCCCAAACAGCACAGGAAATCCCACAGATTTGGGTAGGAGTCTACTATTTTAGGAATGAAACTCAATTAACTGATTGTCTTTTTCATGTCACTTGTATTACTGCAAGACCGCAATATATCTAGACTTTAATATGTCTATACAGCACTGGAAAAATGCTAATTTCTGTTTTCAGTATAAGAAAACCAAACAAAGAAACACACTCAAACAAATACCACCAAGACATATATTTCACAAATAGAGGACCTGAATCGGATCTCGCTTACAATAGTTTTATACTATTGTAACTCACTAAAGGCTAATACAGTCACTAATATAAAAACATGGAGATACATCAGCCTATAATAGGGTGACTTCATTGATTTTAATGGAGGCACATCAGTATAAACTTGGTGGAACTCCATGACTGTCGGCGGAGTTACACTCGTGTAGGCGAGATCAGAAGGAAAGCCCTGTAACTCTAGTTTACAATACTGTAATTCTAAAGCAACACAAAAAGCAAATTTGTACATTACCAAAGCTATGTCTTTGGGATTTATTTTTTGCAACGCTGAAGAAGAAATATTCATTTGGCAACCTCTCAACACCAGGAAGAAAAGGAAGGGAGATAAAGACTAAGAAGGGACAAAGAACAAAGTACACAGCCGGGATCACAGCATACTGTAATTAGAGCTGTTAAATGATTACTAAAGCGAGATGGTGTAATCATCATGCTAGAGGAAAGTGCTAAGTAGCCAGTCAGCAACATCCCCAGGGAGAAGGTAAAAGCAATGTCAGGGACACTACCTTTTTTACTTACAATATTCTTAAAATCAGCCTTCTAATTGGCTTAGAGAGTTTAAAAATTTAAAGTCTTATGTCACAAGACCTGGACAGCCTTCTCACATTTTGAAGTGGCCAAGTAAGCTGAAGCAAATGTGAATGTATTAACTTCCTACCCTCTGAATAATATCTAAGTGCAGCTGCCTCACATATATATTATTTCAAGATCATTTTCTCAATGTTACCAGTGAGACTGAACTAAAGATCTGTTTCTCATTCACTTTGGGTGAAATGCAGCCCTACGAAGAAGGCCAGCACAATGCCTGCGCAAAGACTCACTTCAGCCCTATTTTGAAATAGTATTTAACATGATGTCTCAGCAGAGAGGTGAATTTCACACTAAATTTTCCCAAGCCTCATTTTAGTTTTGCTCAGATGGTCTTAAAATTAGGCTTATAAAATGTGCCCTTAGCATTGCTGAATATTTCATTTCCTTCCAGCAAAGAAAACAAACTTTCTTAATGTCAACAGTGAAAAATCATGCCATGCTGTTTATGCACCACTACTTTTCTCTATGTGACCATTGTTCCCATTCAGCCAAGTATCAGGAAAACTAATCAGAGTACTTCGTCTCGCTGTAAACAGATTGATGATTGATTACCACAAACCCAAGCACTTATTTATTACATTGGTTCACAGATTAACAGAGCAAGGGGTAAGATATAAAAGGTTTTCTATGTATATTTGTACATGGAATTTATTCTGACTGTTTGTGCTCATTCTTTGCAGCATAAATATATGTATTTTGAATATTCCAGCAACTGAAATCTACTCACACAAATACTTGAGAAAAGTTTACTTTATGCTCAAATATTCACCAAAAGCAATTTTCCAGTCACCAAAAAATATCACACATTGTGCTGTGCGGCTTAGTTACATAAATCAGCCAGTCAAAAACAGAAACAATGCCAAGTGATTTATGAAACTAACAAACACTGCACACATTTCAAATATTTTCCCCAAAACAGCTGTTCAAGAATGCCTTTCAGACCAAAAATGAGTTACTAAAGAAATTGGTTAATAATTTCAAATAATGAATAATTAAGAGAACTGCTATCTGCTCACAGAGAGTATTTTAACAGAGTTGAAATTCATAAGCAAATTATTTCTGAGTGCATTAAACACTCATTATGTCACTTTTTGACATCAGTGGAAATCCAATTTGTAGTAAAAGTGCAAAATCCCTTCATTAAAATCTCCGATTCTAAGCAGTTGCACATTACTGTTATTATTTACGTACAGTAGTGCTGAAAATTAACCTGGTGTTTTCCAAACAGAGGAAGATAGCCCTTGTCTCAAATTGTACGCAGTACAAAAAGATGGACCAAATCTTAAACCTGTGGGAAGTTTTTGCTTGGGTTATTTTGTTTTGAAATAATTTTATCTATCATTTTCTCACTTATATCATTCACAGTGAAAACATATTGATTATGGCCTTTGAATCTGCAAAAAGATGCAGATTCTATGTCCATGAAAAAATCCCATTGAAATCGCCATGTAGCTTGAAAGGTCCACTTCAGACCAGGTATTTGCACAGTCAGGGCCTAAATGACAAGCTTAGGGACATATGGAAAGAACTCATAAAACAAACATATTGCCACACTAAAACCTCAAAAGAGAGTCCCTGGATTATTATAGTGGAGAAATATTTATACGATCTGAAGAGAAACTGTTAAACAGCAAGACAGTCCAGCAAGCTGATAGACCTGGCCAGGTTGATAGTGTCACCGAAACACACTCTTACTTTCTAAACATTTAAAAAATCATCCACATAGTCTGCAATGAGGAGCCTTTGGCTGGGAACGGCGAACCGCAGCCACTGGGAGCTGCGGGCAGCCGTGCCTGCAGACAGTCAATGTAAACACTCTCTTGCAGCCTGCCAGCGGTTTACCCAGACAGGCCGCAGGTTTCCCACCACTGGTCTAACAGGTCCTTTCTGGCCCTTGCTCTCTGGGGAGCCTCGTCCCAGCAGCAGCACTAGATGCACACAATCCTTGTGTTGTGATTGTGCCCAACCCCTGTGCGGGTGCAATGGGAGGAGGAGGAGAGGGGAGCTCCTCTTGCACCCTCAAGACAATCAAGCCCACAGTAAATAGTTTTTTTGTCAAGATACAGAAATGTCCTAGAAAATTTACTATAGAAGAAAAAATAGGATGCTACAGAAATTGCTTTAAAATGTATAGAATTTAATAGGGCATAGAATTATTTCTATATTTTTAAACAGGGATATAATCCCGCATTAAATTCTATAAGATGGAAGGGGTATCAGTTTCTAATAAGAATGATAAGAAATTAACATAAGGATGTCTTCTCTTCCTAAATAGTTCTTCTTTCAAACATCTTTGCTGAGGCTATGGCAAGACAACTCTCCCAAAGCCCATGTATTATACTATGTTGTTCGTTAACTCAGTCTAAAACAAGAAGCCCAAAGGCCCATATTTAAAATATTTTTTAAGTACAACAGAGGCATCCCTGAAGTCCAATATGGAGTTATATATTTTGGATTTTCTTTTAGAGGAGTAAAGTGAGGATAACACAGACATGATTAAGAGGAATAAATAAGATACACATGTCTGGGTCAGAAAAAAAAGCCAGATAGAGTTCTGTCATCAGAAAAATGCAACTAAATCCAAGCATACATAGCACTGAGACTTAGTTAACGTGAACCAATTAATACATTCCATTTTTATGCAGAGTAAAACATTTTAGATTAGCAGGCCAGTGATGCTCATGTGTTCTAACTTTAGCTATCATTAGGGCTAGGTGAACCATGAAGTGAGCTAATCTAAATTACACATCCACATGAAAGAGTTTGTATTTTCCAGAAATTAACTTCTCTGTATGAACTAGGGTCAGATTTGCACCGGGCACTAAGCTCTCGCCACCATTTAAACCTTCTGGATATCTCAATTCATGGATTAAAATCTCTGCAGTAGTACATTGTGTATGGGGGGGGAGGGGAAGGTTCACATTATAAATCCAAAAACAAATAAAACAAACAGCTGGACACATTATGAAGATCTTTATAAACAAATGCCCTGAATTGAATTGATGGGCACACTGGCAGCCAGCATACATTTGGAGGTGTAATCGATTTCCTTGCTCCTTAAAGACTTGATCCTGCAACGTGCTCAGCATTCTGGCCCTAATCTAGCAGAGCACTTGCTTAACTTTAAGCTCATGAGTAGCCTACCTGATTCCAATGGGATAATTACTCACTTGCTTAAAGTTATGTGATTGAGTGCTTTGCTGGATCAGAGCCAGCGTGCTCAGCACCGTGCAGGATCAGGCCCTGAAGGAGCAAGTAACTGGTCACATTCTGAAACGGAGCAGGCTAGATCAAACTGAAAGGCAATCTGATTCCGATCGCATTACCACAGCCTAGCTTGGAGGTGAGAAAGATGTGTATGACTATAGGGAGGTCAACACCTGACCGAACTGGGAGGATTTTCTGGATCTGGCAAAGATAACAGCTGCTCTTGCTGACACTTTCAACATAGGCTTTCAAGCAGAGAGAGCAGCCAAAGGTTATTTTATTTTTAACCCCAAACTCAGTCTGACACAGACAATCAATCACAAATGAGTAAATAAACTACCTTTTATTTATGTACCATGAAGGCTCTCCCACAGCATCTGGCAAGCTTAAACTGACGCAGACTACATATAGGAATCACATCACTCACTCTGAAATGGAGACATCCATTGGGTGAAAAACTGTAGTTGTTAAACAACAGAGTTTCAAGTCTGAAGGTGAAAAGTACCTAATCCAGTTAAAGCCAGAGGGAATTTGGCAATGCAGAATTTAATTACCCCATTTGGAATTTAGACAGGACAATTGGGTTAAACACCCCTACTCTTTTGTCATGGGAACTCTAATGACTACTCGTGGTCAAGACCTCGATTTTATTTCTCATTTGCAATACAGCACTTTGGCAGCAGAGTGCCCTCTAGCTAACTCATAATGAAGAATGCCAACTCCTGAGTTACCAACATATTTCCTACGCACCAAGGTGTTCCTTGGAAGCTACCTAGCCATGTACAGTATTAATCAGGCCTGACCTTCCTTAGCTCATGAAATCTGACAGGACCGTAGCACAGTATGGTAAGGCTGCATTCGTTTTCCAATTAAACCATGTCAGATAAAGAAGCATGCAATAAAATTGTCTCCTAGGATGGACTGATTTTAATCCCATAAAATTAACAGCAGGTAGTATTAATGTTGGCTATGGAAGATATGCAATGTTTATGTTACCCGCTTAAGTTAATTAGGAAAAATATTGACAGAATTATAGAAATCAGAGATGAGAAAGACCTTGAAGACCATCTTAACTCATGTTTCTACCAATGCAGAGTTGTTCTTGACATATTCTTCATCCAGTGCACTTTTAGGTGATTCAAGAAATAGGACTTCCATCTCTTCCCTCTGGGGACTATTACACATTCAAATAGACATCACTGGTAGGACTTTCCCCCCTCCTTAATATAGCATGAATCACCCTTCCTCAAATGTCAGCTAGGAAACATCTCAAACAAATCCTCTCTCTCTTTACTGTTCACAACCTTCAAATGCTTGTATCGTTCACAAAAGGTATGTCTACACTGCAAAAAGAGGTGTTCCTACCTTGGGTTAGCTAATCCACATTTGCTAACTCAGGTTAAAATAGCAGTGAAGACAACTCAGCTTTTAACTCAGGTTAGCAGCTCAAATTAAAGCCTATAGGTAGGGCCCTACCAAATTCATGGCTGTGAAAGACATGTCACGGACCACGAAATCTAGTCTTTTGTGTGCTTTTACCCTATACTATGCAGATTTCACGGGGGGAGACCAGCCTGTCTCAAATTGGGGGTCCTAACCCAAAAGGGAGTTGCAGGGGGTCGCAAGGTTATTTTAGGAGGGCCACGGTATTGCTACCCTTATTTCTGCGCTGCCTTCAGAGCTGGGCGGCCAGAGGGCAGCCACTGTTGGCCGGGTGCCCAGCTCTGAAGGCAGCGCCCCGCCAGTAGCAGCATAGAAGCAAGGGTGGCAACACCATACCATACCACCCTTACTTCTGCGCTGCTGCTGCCAGCAGCTCTGCCTTCAGAGCTGGGCTTCCTGCCAGCAGCCACCGCTCTCCAGCTGCCCAGCTCTGAAGGCAGCGCCGCTGCCAGCAGCAGTGCAGAAGTACGGGTAGCAGCACCGCAACCCGCCCATCACTCCTTTTCGGATCAGGACCCCTACAGTTACACCACCATGACATTTCAGGTTTAAATAGCTGAAATGATGAAATGTACAATTTTTAAAATCCTATGACCATGAAATTGACCACAATGGACCCTGAATTTGGTAGAGCCCTACCTATAGGGGAGCCTGGGGGTGAACTTGAGCTGCTTTCCTGAGTTAAAAGCCACGTTGCTGTGTCTTCACTGCTATTTTAATCTGAGTTAATTAATATGGGTTAGTTAACCCAAGTTCTGAACACATCTTTTATTAGCAGTGTAGACAAACCCGTAGCCAAACGACTGCTATAAGCATTTAGTCACTCTCTGCATTCTCAAATCACTTCAATTCTTGTTTTAACTCCCCAATTTGAGGACAGCTTTCTGATACTGAGATACTCAGAACTGCTTGGTATTCTAAGTGCCATATCACCAGTATCAGGCAGGGACAACATCCCCAACGCCTGTGATAAGATGTCTGCATACACAACCCAAAATTTCATTTGTTTTTATTGCTGCCATGTTATACCTAATTTGCTGTCCTGCACACATATTTGACAAAAACTAAACTGTAAAAAAGCTTATACCACTTAGGGCTGATCAAAATTTTTCCATCAAAATATTTTGACAGAAAACTGGATTGTTAAGTACATGAAAATTTTCATGTTAAATGTTTGTAGTTTTTGGCTGAAAATGTTTTGGTTTTCAATATAAAGTTGAAATTTTCTATGGAAAAATACCCAATTTTCCAACTATGTCTATATAAATTGTTTATTCCTCCTAAAATGCTAACAGCTTATGCTGATCTTTGTCATATTTGTTAAAGAAATTGCTAGGAAGTCCAGATTGGAGAGAGAGAATAAGAACCAAAGCCAACATTTTCAAACATGAGTACCCACAATTAAGTATCTAGATCCATATTTCTTTATTTGTTTTGATTTATACAGTCATACCATTAAAAGGGTGTCTCTGGCTTCTTCTAGGCAATTTCTGGGTGGATTTTCAAAATGCCTTAATGACTCTATGTCTCTTAAATACACAATTTATTAAATATGCAAGGCACCTGAATAAGTTGTCTGGTTTTCATTTTAAGCTGCAGGTGCTCCGTTTTTCTGAAAAAATGCAGGCCATGTAGGTAGGTGTCTACATTTAGGAACTCAAGTTTAAATATTTTGGCCCATATTTTTGGCCAGCCACTTTGTTGTGCCCCCAGTTTGGTGGACACACAATCACAAACTTGTTTTTGAATTACCAATAAGCTAGAGGCACAATTAAGATCACTTGGATGTCCACATGGATGACTACTGGAAGCATGTTCAACTGACACTGTATGTGTCCACAAATTACAGATGTAGAGTAGAGTCCAATTTTAAAAACCATGATACACCAAAACAGCAATCACACTCACATAAACAGTTATGTTTGTTACAAAAATCTCACTATATGCTACACATTCTGCTGCACCAAAACTCCCAGTTTCAAACTTTGGAGCAAAGGGTTCAGTATTTGAATCTGGATCCTAACTTCATGGCTGATCTTGCTCAACTATGAGCTGAACCAAAGCCCCAGATTTAATATCCTCAAACTTTGGGGCAGACTGAAACCCTGATCCAAATTTTGCTACATTGCTCTGTACTAAAAGCACTACGGTTGGTTTGTAACATGGGTTACTTAGGGTTTGAATCTCCGTGATTCCATACTGCTTATTATTTTACACTTATAAAATCAAGGAGATATGATTTTATTGCTTACCATTCATTTTTACCTTAGTCTTCTGCCACTATAACTTCATTCTGCCTTTTCAGATATGCCTTTTGCATATTTAAATAGCAAGTCTAATTATCCCGGACTTGATTATCCTCCTCTTTTAAAACCTTTCCAGTGTCATCAACAGTTCAGTTCTTCATTATGTTTAGATTTAAGAAAGCTAATATGCATCACATTCATTAATTCTAGGATGATCTCCAATATTTCTTTTTTAAAACACATCTGTGTAAGATTTCATCTTCAGAGCACTATTGCTGAAATGCTGAGAGCATGGCAGGTTGCTCACCACTAAATCTTCTGGATAGAGGAAAATCTAATAATATAACATGATGTACAGCACTGTAATCAATAACAAATCCTAAATAATTGATGGCATTACATTAGGTTAAAATGGAAAAGATTATGTTCATCAACCCATGCAGAAATATTGTTTCTTTTAAATTCTCTAAAGCAAGTGCCCATTTCTGGCTTTATTTCCAAATTCATTAATAGTAAGCTGGGAAGTGTTAATTTAACATTTTATACTTCCAACTCAATAGTATTTACAGACAGGTTAGTAGGCCATATAAATAATAAGCACCAGATTTAGTAATTCAAGCAATTGACAGCAAGTATTCTAGGCTAGTTGCTCCACAAACATGGCAGTATTTTTGGTCAAAAACGCTGTATTTTACAAGAGTTTTATTGCAGTGTTTTTGATCATTACCACAGAGGAATTTTTATTATTATTATCCATGAGGCTGGTAGCATCACTTATTAAGGTTGAAGGACACCATTATAAGACTCTATTTTAAGTGGCTTATACCTTTGCCAAATATTAACCGTTTGGGCTGAAATTTTCCATGCTGGTTGTCTGCCTTAGGCTGATTTTTACTAGAAAGCTGCAGCCAAAACAGGTTAGTTGTTTCTGAGGATGACACTAGGGAAAAATACACTGTTTTGTGATGTTA
The DNA here is from genome assembly GCF_013100865.1 of Trachemys scripta elegans. Classification (NCBI taxonomy): domain Eukaryota; kingdom Metazoa; phylum Chordata; order Testudines; family Emydidae; genus Trachemys; species Trachemys scripta. Next base: position 94,860,783 of record NC_048305.1, on the reverse strand, counting down.
AAAGAATTATGGCAACTTTTGTTTTGGGAAGCTCGAGCACTCCCATTTTGTAGCAGGGACCTGAAATTTGGCATGGTGGTGGCCTTTACCTCAGGGACATGCTTTTTGCCATCCCCATATGTGGCCAAGTTCTAAATCTTTGAAAAAATCTCAATTTGCACATATGCAGTGAGACTACCTAGAGTTTAGTAGCTAACGTCTCCAAAGAGTCCATCCCCTCACAGCTTCTACTTTTTCTAGGGGAAGGAAAGAAGTAGACTGGGACACGAAGTGTAGTGATGCTGGACTGAAGTGTGTGTGAGGAGGTGTCAGGGATTGGGTGCAATGGGATGAATAGGGAGAAACTAGCACTGAGTGGGCAAGAAGATTGGCACTGGATACCGGGATGTGGGGAACCAGGATTGGGATTTGGGTGGGTGGAAGAAAGAGAGGGCTGGGAGCCGCGGTAGGCTAGGCTGTGACTGGCTGGTCAAGGAGACTGGGATTGGGACAGGGACACAGGGAAGCAAGAAGGGAGGCTGTGACTGGCTATGTAAGGAGACTAAGTCTGGGAGCAAGTGTGGGAAATGGAAGTAAGAGAGGGGAGTAAGCAAGGAGAGGGAGCAAGTTTGTGATTGCATGAGGAGCTAGGGCAGGGAATGGCAAACTATGGCCCGCGGGCCGGATCCGGCCCGTCAGGGCTTTCAATCCGGCCCGTGGGATTGCCAGCCCCATGACGCAGTGGGGCTAAGGCAGGCTCCCTGCCTACCCTGGCCCTGCACCGCTCCCAGAAGTGGCCGGCACCACATCCCTGTGGCCCCTAGGGTGGAAGGGGGGCAGAGGGCTCCATGTGCTGCCCTTGCCTGCAGACACTGCCCCCCGCAGCTCCCATTGGCCACGGTTCCCCATTTGTGACCCCCTTTTGACTCCTTTGCGACCCCCAGTTTGAGAAACACTGTACTTTTGTATACTTTTACCCTATAGTATAGCGTAAAAGTACACAAAAGACCAGATTTCATGGGGGAGACCAGATTTCACGGACCGTGACACATTTTTTATGGCCACAAATTTGGTAGATCCCTAATACTAAAGGCGCTGCAATGTGGGTGCATCTTATATATATCATAGTGGGTTTGGGAGTTAGGCCTGTGAACTGTGCCACTCATTCAATGCCACGTACTGAAGAATTCACTGATCAGCATTGCTAAGAGACCTAGGCAGGAATGTGCCATCAGAGTGACACATTATGTCAACAGCCTATGGTTTGGAGGAACAAGGCCAAAATAAGAGAAAGAGAAAACGCAAGGCCCAACGTGCTCTAACATGGTCAGTTTGAGTCAAGGAAATTGGGGAAAATGTTGCTTGCATTGAGGCCTTGGATATCAAATTGGCGTCTGTATTATCACAAACATTAAGGGGGAAGACACTCCTGCCGTTTCTAAAAACTCTTTCCCTGGGAAAGGTGATATTCAGTGGTGGAGATCGTGTCTCTCACAGTGAGCTGTTCAGTGGTAATGCCTCCTAGAGTTGCTTTTGTATTTTGATCCTGGACCACCCTCTGCAGTACACACCACAAAAGACACTAAACCCTGTATCACATGGTGCTTTGCTAGTGCTACAACCACCTCCAGGCGAACAGGGTCTGGTCATCACTCTGAGGGGGCAGATGTGTGATAGGGTGCACTGGCCCTTTGGGCTTCTACGGGGGAATCCATTTGGGCCAAAGTGCCCTAAACTGGTCACTGGAAATCTCACTTCCCCCTGTCTCTACCACAGGGATGTATCCAGGACCAGCTGGGGCTAAGAAGCTGGGCTTGCTTCTGAGCCCTATTATCCCAGCAGGAGGCATATAATCCTGTCACCTTCCCGGGCAAGGTGATGGAGGGGTGTGAAGGGATCTGCTCCCCACAGGCACCACTTAGTGGTCAGGTGGGCATGGCAGGAGCGCTTCTGTCTTGGTCCCCTGGTGATAGCTGCTCCAGCCCAGCATCGGTCTGCCCCCTTCTGTGTCTCAGCCTCTGGCTAGGCCACAAGTTGTGTCCATCCCTCCTGGGGTACACAAAGAGTCCAACAAAGGCTAGTTCTGCTGCCCAGGAAGGGGCTTTAGTGGGCCTGCAATAAGGACTCTGGCCTGATTAGCTGTGGAAGGCTCTGGACTGTTTTGTTTTCCATTCTATTTTCTGCAAACTGATGACTTTGAAAGAAACACAGGGTTCAGGATCTAAGGTAGACACATCCTTATTCTGATTTATGTTTTAATCTGTGTGATAAATGAAGTTTTAGTCTGTTCTCTCCAAACTAGGTGCAATGCTTCTTCCTCAGGATCTATATTGTTAGTTATATGCCCTACCCCTGTACTTTAACCCTAATCCCTCCAGTAAGCAGGAATTAATTTTGCGAATCTATTTCCACTAAGAAATCCATTAAGTCCCCCAGGGATGTCAGAGGCTTCAGCTGTTCTTAGCGCTTCTCCCCTTCTAACTTGCAGAGCCTGATCCCAGTTTGAACCTGCAGATGAGTTACTGCAGGCTCTTGTGAGAACAGCAGAGTTGCAACCATAACTCCGCCTCCATGTGGGTACAGGTGGGTTTGGCTCCTTTACTCCCATGTAAGGTAGGGGGAGAGGAGAAACAACACCACAGTGACTTAAACAACTGTAAAAACACACTTTTTTTTTTTCAAAAATGCTCATCGTAGAATATAAGGTGGTGGGAGAGGAGAGGAGAGGAGAGGAGAGGAGAGAAGGAAAGATGGGAGGACATAACATGACATTACATTACAAGCAAAGCAATTCCCTTGTATATATCACTGCAATGTAGCAAATGTGGATGAAAGCAACAAACTGAAAACAGGGGGGAAACTGATAGTGTGTTATGGTGCAATAAAAGCTGTGTGTTGATTGCATAACTAGAAGGGGCTGATAGCACTATGCAAATGATTAAAGCATCACAGCCTATAAGAAAGATCTATTTATTATATTTCCCTTATCCTAAAAGGCTTCTGATACTAACTGGAACATTTTCTGTAATATTTTGTGCCTTGAAAACCACATATAATAAAACATGATTGTGGCAAACATATAAGAATACACCTAGGTCCTGATTTTAATTTAAAACAGAAGTCTCTCCCAATCAGCTTGTCATCCAGATTTTGTTATTAGTATGATAGGCTATAAAACTTCTGTTTTATAGGACCGGCATGCATTTTTCTAACCCAGTCTTTAGAACTACCTGAACATGTGAAGCCAACCCATTCTTCAAAATACCATTGATCGCCATACATTAATCACACATAACTAAATGGATAAAGGAGAATATCTCCTCTGAGCATCTCATCATTTTTTGAGCAGCCAGACTGTCCCATATGGGAAAGTAGTTTCCCCATGGAATTATGATAATAAAATCTTGTAGTCTCACACTGGAGCAAATAGCTGTAGCTCTCATCTCTAACTATAATACATGCGTTTCCTGTAAAGCCCTACAGCAAAGCAACGTACTTGACTTTCCCTATGCTCCAATGAATACAGGCAGTATATGGGCAGAGCACGGGAAACAGCAACTGAAATACAAATCAAACTCAAAACCTGTTCATTTTCATTGTGTTGTATTCGCACTTTGCCTCTCTGATCTACAGTTACTTCTGCAGTGAAAACAATTTTCAGTTTATACTGGCCACACCCCTGTGGAACGCCTGAGCTCTGCAGGACTCACCTGCCACCTCTCTGTACCTCTGGCACTTTTAAGCTCTGCAAGCTTCCTCACCCAAGCAGCTCTCTGCTGCTGACTGGAGAAACACAGGAACACAGCAACTGTGTGACATGTGGGGTTCATTGTGATGGGAAAGTGGGAGGAATGGTCTGTTGCAAAAGGGTGACTCCAAACAAAACAGATTTGGAAGCACTTCTGTATGTATCAGAGGGGTAGCCATGTTAGTCTGAATCTGTAAAAAGCAACAGAGGGTCCTGTGGCACCTTTGAGACTAACAGAAGTATTGGGAGCATAAGCTTTCGTGGGTAAGAACCTCACTTCTTCAGATGCAAGACCTGCATCTGAAGAAGTGAGGTTCTTACCCACGAAAGCTTATGCTCCCAGTACTTCTGTTAGTCTCAAAGGTGCCACAGGACCCTCTGTTGCTTTCTGTATGTAGTAATTTTCTTTTGGAAAATATTATAAACTCCTTATTTACTTCTATGCTAAGAGCCACTGCCATTTATGATGAAAGACAAAAAGCAAACAGTGAATAATCCTCTTTTCCTGACTTTTCAGTTTTTTCCACTCCTGTGATTTGCAGGTATTGCTAACATATGATTGATAGGAACATATTAACAAAATGCCCATTTACACAAGGCCATTCATTTTACTGTCTGGATAATTATTCTGCAATCTCGATCTGTACAATACTGTACATAGATTAGTTTTATGGAAAAACAAAAAGTAATGGCCCGGTTTTCAGGGGTTCTGTGCACAGCAACTCCCACTGAAGTTAGTGGGATTGCTCAGATTTTCTGAAAATCAGCTCCTTCGTTTTCAAAGGTGCTGAGCATCGGCAGCCCCCATTTGCTTCAACAGGCATTGGGGGCACACGGGGCCAGATGTTCAAAGGTTTTCATTACAGCCCTGAACATACAGATGTAGCTAGGAGCCTAATGCAGTTTGTAAAGGCACCTAAAGCACTCTAGGTGCCTAAATCGCATTAACTTCAATTGATTTCAATGGAAATTAAACACCTAGGCAGTTTCAGAACTTTGAAAAATCCCACTAGGTGCCTGTCTGCAGCTTTAGGTGCTCGAATACTTTTGAAAATCTGGCTCTTGCTACTTCTCAGAACATGCTCAGCACCTTCCTGCACCACAGCTATACATGGCAGCTGCCTTTGAGAGCCATGATAGTCACCAGCCCCACAGGACATAACTGATCACCTAAATCAGGAGTGGGGAACCTATGGCCCACAGAGCGGATCCAGTCCCTTGCTTAAGGGAAGTATTTCTAAAAATATAGACCTATGACAGTAGCCTATTGGGGGCAGAGACGGGGTGGGGATGAGGAGGGAGGTGAGCTGCAGGCAGCGGCTGTAACAGAAACGCTGAGGCAAGGTGGAGCCGCCAGACACTCTAGTGCGTTATGACCTCACAACGGCCGGCGCTGGAGCCTGGCAATGCATGCCTCATCATCGGCCACACATGCTTCTGGCGCTCTAGGGTGGAACACCCATTAGTGTCCCCGAGCCCTGGGCGCCTACCGTGGTGTTCGGGCTGCAAGGGTTGTAGTGTGAAAAACTGCTATCGGACTTAAATTTGCAACCTCAGCCATCACACTAAAAAAAGTGGGTGAGTTAAACGTTTTATATTTATCTCTCTTAAAAAAAAAAAAAAGAAACTAAATTAAGTTGCATTTTACTTGTGTGTGGCCCATGATTGATTTTTAATGTGGGTCAATGGTCCGTGATAGAAAAAAAGGTTCCCCATCCCTGATCTAAACCATCATCATATTTCAGAGTAATTACCTGATTTGTCTCTAAAAACACAGTAACAGCAATTGTTTCTCCATATATTTAGCTTCCCTCTCCACAAACGCATAATTCAGTCCCCTTCATGCAGGGCCGCCGAGAGTGGGTTCGGGCCCCAGTGAAAAAAAAATGTTCAGGCCCGCTGGCAAGGGCGGACCGGCTAAACAGCCAGGGAAACCAGGCCCCGGGCCCCCTTCTGGACCGCCGGGCCCCGGTAATTTGTACCGGCTTCCCCCCATCTCGTCGGCCCTGCCTTCATGTCTCTGCTTTCTATAGGCCTTGCTACCTATCTATAGTGCGCTCTCTTTCTCTGTTGTACACTAATTCAGCTTTATACAGCGTAGGTTTTTAGTAGCAATTTCGTACCCTTAAACGCTCTCTTGTAACCTTTGTGTTAGTTTGCCAGAGCAATCATTAAGCTTTGGCACTTTGAGGCTGATGGGTCTATCCAAGCCAGCACTCCTTCAGCTAATTGTGTACAATTGAACATTCTCCAAGCACTGACAGTCCTCATTCAAGCCAAGTGTGAAAGTTTTTAAATTAGCTTTCACAGTTTGATTCACAGACAGTAAATGTAAAATGGCACAGGATTAATTTTTCCAACCACACAGTGCTACAAAATAGCCCAAAGGCTATTTTAGTTCATTTGCTTTAACTGTTAGAGAAGATTCACAATACATGGAATGCTCCAACGGAGGCAGAAGCGCTAAAGGAGATTCAAAGCCTAATATTACCCCCATTAATTAAACCACTGTATGTTTGTACAACAGCCTTTGTACTTTGTCACTAGCTGTTAAAATGGAAGTCACATCTAGGCCACTTCAGACAAGTCATCTAGTTTAGCATTTATGCTTCTTAGAATGTAATTATATTAATAAAGTATCTCACAGCATTATAATTAGAGGCTTGTGGGCATTTTTATTACAAACCACATTTTTAGGGGGTTATAAAATCTGTTAACACTGGCATTGAGCTGTAAAATTCTCCACATGCTCTGAGCCCAGTAAGGATGTTTATGTTTTTCCTAAATAACATATAGATCTTGGCTTAATTGCAACATATAATCTGATAGGTAAGCGCACAGACAGATCCAGGGCTTACCTTAGGGATAGGCCACCCGGGCGATTGCCCAGGGTGCCGGCAGTCAAGTGGGCACCGTGCAGCAATGTACGCTGCCAATGTGGTGTCAGAAACTGCTCCTGACTGGCAGTGGAGCGCTGCGTGGGGAACGGGTCATCTAGATTTCTCCCTGCTTCCTCCTGGCAGAGGAACATGGGGGAGACCCTGAGCAGTGATGCACAGATACTGCTCGCCCACCCCAAAGTTCCAGGGGGATGTGGGGGAGCAAAGAGCAAAGTGCTCCCTGCATCCAGGTCACTTTCCCCAGCTGTGCTGTGCTATGTGAGGCGAGCATCAGGAGCTGCTGCTCTCCTGCACTCCCCTTAACACAGCCCAGGTGGGGAAAGTGCCCTGATGTCACTCCTCACTCCCCCTGCTCACAGCTTCCTAGGGGTGCACAAAGGAGGAGCAGCGTTCGAAGAGGGCAATGAGCAGCAATGGCACCTGCTCCATGCATCCAGATCAGTTTCCCCACATGGGCGCAGGAGGGGTTTATAGGGGTTAGAGGCAAACGGGGGGTGGTGTCTGGGAAGCCCACGAGTGCCGGGGCAGTGGGGGGCACCCATTGGGGCCAGAGGCGCCAAAACACAAGTTCGCCCAGGGCATTAATTTTCCCCTAAGGCCAGCCCTGGACAGACCAAATAAGGTATTTGACAAAATATAAATTAAAAAGAAAGCTCAGACACTGTATTAACTGTATATATATTTTCCCCTTAAGCAGTAGTGAGAAAGCACTGAAATTTAGAGCTATATGGTTGAATGACCTTTTCCAAAAGTTGCCTCTAAATACATGGCCAAACTTCTAGGTATGCAAAATTTCACAACAGAATTCCAACACACAAACTGCCATTTATACACATTCAAATAGGATATTTAAGAGCCTGCCATACCTGATTTGCACACACACAAATCAATTTGTAAACAATCAAAAACACTGTTGTGAAAAAAACAGTATGTGCCAAACGTTGGGTGCATAAAATTATGTTTGCAATTTCAGAGGCTAAATAAAAGCTCCATTGAGAATTTGACTGATTCTGCCCAGGTAAATGTTGGAGTGCCAAATGAACCTTAAGCCCTGATCCCGAAATATGGTCCACGTGGAGCAGATTTCACAATCACAGTTTTATGTACCATGTATGCTATAATAAGTAGGGACCATGGGCTGGATCAAGTTTAAAGTTTCCAGCCTCCACTCTGCTTTTGTGGTCTAATTTCAGCCTTCCATTACAGCTCTGATTCTCTGTCACTGAGATCAGTGGAATTGTTGACATCTACTTCAAAAGGAGCAAGATAATGCCCCTGTTTGAGCACAGCTTTGTGTGCTTCATACTTAAAAAAAAAAAATCACTGAGGGCCCAATCCAAGGCCAAATGACTTCAGCGGGAGCCTTTCGATTGACTTCAGTGGGCTTTGAATCTGGGCCCCCAAGCAAAAGCTCCCTTTAATCAGAATTATTTTTCAATAGTGACAACATGCATCACAGATGGGAATAAACTTCTGTTGACGTATAAATAGTATTTATAGTAAAGTGTTCAATGTGAATTTATAAAGTTGTTAATTTTTTCACATGTACAGATGGACTCAAGCAGCAAAATTCAGATTCAGATTTCACACACCTTGGGCTGGGAGGTGTCAGAACTAGCACATTATAAAAAGAAAAATCTGAATTTTGCATATGGACCTATGTTCAGAGCTCGGGACATTACTATCTAGGTTTATCACTCAGGCACTTTTCTAATATAGACAGTTCTCATTAGATTCAAGTGTTACCTTAGGTTTACAAAGATCTTCTGCCTTGTGCTGAAAATTACATTTGCTTTATGTAGATCATAAATAATCACTCAGAACTGATTTTTCAAAACAATTCCTTTTACGTTTGTTTAGGAACCCTGCTCATTAGGAAACTGCATTTGTGTACTCACTAGTTACATTTTTTTTTATATATTAGAAAATAAATATCCACATGCAATATTCAGTGCAATATATAGATATAATGCATTAAACTTTATCACATTTTCCTAAAGTGAGCTCAATCTTGCAGCTGCCTTTGTCCAGGCAGACCCTTACATTGTGAAAAGCTACAGTGTACTCGACGGCAGTATAGGCCTGCCAATGAAGAGACAAATTGCAGGACCAGAGCCTTAATGTATATGATAGCTATAATACCGTACAAAAGCTATGCTAACTAGAACATAATAATTTTATTAAATATTTAAGGGATGTCAACAACGTGATTTTTTTTTTCAAAAAGTTTTAAAATGTCCAGTTTCTGATAGAGAGAATGTTCTTAAATTCTATTAAAACAATTTTATTCTCTGATCCCTTGCTGACATTTACATAGATATTTTCAGTAAATGTAAACAAACAATGACACTTATCCTGCAAGCTGCTTCAAACGGGCACACCTGTGCAACCAAATAAAGCCTCATTGACTTAGATGAGCTGGAACAGGGAACCAGCCACTCAGAGTTCATAGCATGTTTGCAACCTGCCTATTACATGGGAATAGGGCTTAAATTCTCAGAGAATATTTCCCGGAGCCCCCCATCCCACACCCTGCATTTGGGGCTCCAGGCTTCAGCTATGGGGCGGCAGGTCTCAGGGCTTAAGCCCCATGGGAGAGAGGCACCATGACTTGGAGCTTTAGTCCCATAGGGGAGGGGTGGGCTGCTCTGCTCCGGTGGACTCCAGCTCAATTTAAGTCCTGCCTGGGAACAGTGAAACTGACTATACACCAAGTGCTGTTAAAAGCAGAACTAAGAAAATAGTGATTTGTTGTTGTTTTGCTTCATGTTTTTAGTTATTGTTATCATAGGTTTAACTCCTAACTACAAGAGGTATAAAAATTTCAGACAAATGTGATTTTTGAAGCCGTGTGCCTTTATATATGTTTCAGCCCACCTATTTTTGCCTTGTCGCTTTAGTGATAAATACATTTCAAAATGCAGATTCCTCTCAAAATTATCTTGCAAAACTGGAAAGAATTTATCAGTTTAGATGTTAGGATACAGACAGAATACTTGACAGTTAAGCTTGGAAATATTACTGCAAAACGTGTATAATTTACATAAATATTCAGAGAAAAGGTCATATCTTTTTGGGCACTGTACAGTCACTCTGTTGCTAACAGACCTTAGAATCACCAAACAACTCTTAAATTCACATGAGATGTGTCATATGTACATGAATATTTATACTTATGTGCTCAGCTGTTAGGAAGCTTTGAATTCTATCCCACTGTTTGTCAATACTGTAATGTAACTCATCTGTCTATATAATGAAAGTGTATGTATGTCCTTTTATTTTTATTTTTAAAATCAACCTAGAAATAGCATAATAAAAGATAGGAACATTTAAAAACTGCAGATTTCAACGGGACTGAATGGCCAGTGGATAGGTAATGGGATACCGACCCTTTCACCTACAGCTCAACAGTTTCATTCCCCCAAGTTCAGCAGGGACTGGAAGTTGTTACCCCCAAGTGCTGCTTAAAGCCTGAAATGAGTTTGTGATCTCACTCCCATTCCTAATGAATTAGTGTCCACATCAGAAAATTAACTGGCAATTTTAGAAGAGAGGACAATGTATTAAATGGGCATGGAAAGAAGTTACTCACCTCGCGCAGTAATGATAGTGCGTTGAGATGCATGTCCCTATGGGTGCTCCACTGTAGGTGACTCTGAAGCAGTACCTATATTGTAAGGCTGGTGCTTTGGAGTCAAATCAGTTACAAATGACAATACTATGGAGCCAAAGATGGCATCAGAGGTGGAATCCCCAGTAATCGCATAATGTTCTGCGAAGGTATGGACTGACGCCCAGGTCGCCATTCTACAGATTGTGAGATAAGGTCATTCTTGAGGAAGGCAACAGAAGAGGAGACCACCTTCTTGGAGTGAGTGCAACTACCAGCTGGAGGTGTCATGTTGCAAACCTGATAACATTGTTTAATACAGTTCGAGACCCATTTGGAGAGAGTCTGGGCTGACATTGCTGAGCCCCTGGTTCTCTCCGCAATAGAAAGGAAAAGCTTAGACGACTTTCTAAAAGCCTTTGTCCTATCCAGGTAAAAGGCCAGGACTCTCTTAACATCTAGTGTGTTAAGTATAGTCTCCCTGTTATCACGGTGAGGCTTGGGGTAAAAGGTCAGGAGGTGAATCAGTTGGTTTATATGAAAAGGAGAGGTCACCTTGGGGATGAACTTCAGGGGCGGTCTGAGTGTGACCTTGTCCTGAAAGAATATGGTATGGAGAAGATGTGCCATCAGTAGGGCTATTTCTCCTATTCTCCTCGGCGAGGTGATTGCCACCAGGAAGGGTGTTTTCATTGACAGGTGTGTGAGCGAACAAGTAGCCATGGGTTCAAAGAGAGTCTAGTCAGGCTTTTCAACACTAGGCTTAGTGCCATGTACAGGAGGGATGTCGTGGCTGGGGGGAAAGGTTTACTGAGCAATCCTTTTGTGGTTGGGTGTGAGAGCATTAAGTACCCCTCTACTTGTCAACGGAAGGCTGCTGTAGCCACTAGGTAAACGCTGAGTGAGCTGATAGTCCTGATCTTTTGGGAGTCAGTACATAGTCTAGGACCCTTGGGAGAATAGCGGATGTCGGGGAAATTTGTTGGGAATTGCACCAAATCTAAAACTTGGGCCAATTTTGCAGGTAAGTGCAACATGTAGTGGATTTTCTACTGGGCAGCAACACTTCCTGTACCTCCTCCTAGCAGGAGCATACTATGCGCTGGAACTATGAAGGAGCCAAGCCTTGAGGCAGAGTATCCCCAGGTTGGGATGTAGAGTGCATCCTTTGTTCTGCAATAGGAGGTATGGAGTGGGTTGGAGGGATATTGGCACCAGTTGTGACAAGTAAGGGAACCAGAGCTGTTTTGGCCAGGTGGGAGCAATCACTATGACTTCTCTTTTTATTTTTAAAAGGACTTTTGACAGAAGGGAAAACTAAGGAAAGGCACAGAGAAGGTCCTTGTGCCACGGAAGAAGGACGGCGTCGCCCAGAGAGTGCTGTCCTATCCCTGTTCTGGAGCAATAGAGTGGACATTTCTTCTTCAGGTAAGTGGCGAACAGGTCTGTAGTTGGTGTCCCCCACCGCCTGAAGTGGTTGTGAAGCACTGCTGGGTTTATCTCCGATTTGTGGTTGTGAGGGAACTTGCGACCGAGACTACTGAGTTTGGACTCCAGGAAGGTAGGCTGCTGATAGTGATAGTGTGGAATGCTTCTGCAGAAAGGGAGGTAATGCTGGCTCCTCCCTGCCAATTTATGTAGTACATACAGGCTATGTTGTCTGTTAGGGCTCGTGTGTGTATTCCCTTGATCAGTGGAAGGAAATGGGTGCAGGCTTTCCTGATCACCCCAAGTTCGAGGAGGTTGATGTGGAGGGACGTCTCCATGGGTGACCATTTGCTTTGTGTTGTAAGGACGTTTAGCTGCACGTCCCATCCTATAAGGGATGCATCGATGATGAGAAGTAATGACAGGGAAGTTTAGGAAAAAGGGATCCCATTTTTCCACCAGTCCAGGGAGTTTTTGGGGTAGTGACAGAGGTTTGTCTAATCTGTCTCTGTTTGGTCTGTAGACTGAGATTAACCATATCTGGAGACACCGCATGAGAAATCTGGCACGAGGTAGCATCACTGTGCCTGCCGCCCTATGCCCCAGGAGTTGAGACAGTGTCTGGCTGAAATTTGAGGGCTGTTTTGTACTGTCTCTATGAGCATGGCCAAGATGAGGAACCTCTGTTGAGGCAGGAGCGCTTTGGCCTGTCTCGAGTTGAGGTTGGCCCCTATGAACTCTAGGCATTGTATAAGGGTTAAGGTTGATTTTTGGACATTGACCTGTAGATCCAGTTCCGTGAACAAGTCTACTGCAGTTCTGGTAAATCTGGCAGGACTCGTTGAAGGAGCGGACTCTGAGGAGACAATCATCCAGGTAGGGGGAGATCATGACCCCTTGGGAGTGTAGGTGAGCAGCCACTTCTGAGAGGACCTTGGAGAATATTCTAGGAGCTGATGCTAGTCCGAAGGGGAGTACTCTGTACTGGTAGTAGTCTTGTCCTAGGGTAAATCTGAGGAACCGTCTGTGGGACGGTAGGATTGAAATATGGAAATAAGCATCCTGAAGGTCGAGGACTGAAAACCGGTCTCCCTGTTCCAATGCTGGAATAATGGCCACTAGAGTGATCATCTTGAATTTTTGAACCTTGATGAATTTATTGAGTAATCTGAGGTCTAGTATGGGTCTGCAACCTCCCTTCTTCTTGGGTATTAGGAAATAGCTAGAGTAAAAACCTTTGTCTTATAGATAGTGAGGTACTGGTTCTATGGCTCCTATCCGGAGAAGGAGATCTATTTTTTGTCATCGTAAACTCTCGTGAGAAGGGTCCCTGAAGAGAAACAGGGAAGGGCATTGTGGAGGTGAGAGGGAGGTAAAGTGAGTGGAGTACCCATTGGAAATGATTTGCAGAACCCATCGGTCTGATATTATATGTTCCCAGGTGCTGCAGAACAGGGCAAGCTGGTAACCAAATGGGTGGGACAGGTTGGTCAGCTGCAGCGGTTGAGGGGAGTGGTCATTTCAACCAACATGTCAAAACTGATGTTCTGAGGTGGATGGTTGTGAAGTGGAAGGTTGTGGGCCTGATGGTTTGCATTTAGAGAATCTGGCTCTCTTTCTTTGAGGTTCGTAGAAGCATTGAGTTGGGAATTGTGAAGTATGGGATTTAGACTGAAACTGCAGACTAAATTTTCTCTTTTGTCCAGGAGTATAGATCCCTAATGAGTGGAATCATTAAGAGTATGGAGGGATATGTCAATCTTTTCAGCAAGTAACTTGGTGCCTTCAAAGGGAAGGTCTTCTACAGTCATCTGCACTTCCTTAGGGAAGCCAGACAGGTGTAACGCCGCCACTCACCACATAACCACTTCAGTGGAGATGGACCAGGCTATTCTGCTGGCTGCATCAAGGGCTGACTGGAGCCTTGTGTTGGCTACTAAGGCCTGGTCCACACTAACCCCCCATTTCGAACTAAGGTACGCAAATTCAGCTACGTTAATAACGTAGCTGAATTCGAAGTACCTTAGTTCGAACTTACCGCGGGTCCAGACGCGGCAGGCAGGCTCCCCCGTCGATGCCGCGTACTCCTCTCGCCGAGTTGGAGTACCGGCGTCGACGGCGAGCACTTCCGGGATTGATCTGGGATCGATTTATCGCGTCTAGACAAGACGCGATAAATCGATCCCAGAAGATCGATTGCTTACGGCCGGACCAGGAAGTAAGTGCAGACCTGCCCTAGTTGTCCCTTCTGGATAATAGCTCAGAACTGGTCACAGTGTGACTCTGGGAGTTGTTCAATAAAAGTGTTGAACTTCAAATAACTGACACTCATATTTCACCTTTAACGCTTAATAATTTGCAATTCTAAATTTCTTCCGAAGAAGTCCAGGCATTTCCAATCCCTATCATAGCGGGTGGATCTCATTTGATGCTGGTGGCCCTAGGAGTTTACAGCATCTATGCCGACAGAATTAGGGGAAGGGTGGGAAAAATGAATTCCATCTCCCTAGCTAGAACATAATATTTTTTATCGTCCCATTTAGACGTAGGTGTCACAGATCCTGGAGTTTACCATATAACCTTGGCTGGGTCCAGAAGAGCCTCATTGATAGGGAGGACTATGCTGGAGCACAAGGAAGAGTGTAGGATGTTGAGGAGATTGCGATGAGTATCTGCGGTATGTTTGCTACCCTTTTTGCCAAGTCCTGAAAGAGCCGGACATCACTGCCTCGTCTGGAGAGGAGGAAGATATGTTAGATCTCAGTGCAACTTCTTCCTCTACTCTGTTCCTCCATGATTTCCTCTTGAGTTTCAGAGGCTCTGGATGCCATGGCAGAGGGAGAACATCTCTCAGGCTCATGATGAGTCAGGTTAGAAGCCTGACAAGTGCAGGTTCAATATGCCACCCAGGGAACCCAATAGGGCCAATGGGATGGTGGATAGAGCTTGATGGTGGTGCCCATGGCTGGCCATACCATTGTGGTAGCAGAGCAAGTTGAGGATATGTCTGAGGAGCCTGTTGATAACGGGCAACATAGGGAGCATGGGAGGAGTGGTAAGAGATGACCTCACTGTCTGAGTCACCACTAGAAAGTGGAGATGCATGGCAGGGTACTGAAGAAGTTTCCCATGTTTGGAGACGACGTGGTACCAAAGGAGAGACTCTTGTACATCAGATACTCTGAGTTCTCTCAAGTACCGGAACTTCTGTGGTGCCGACCAATCCCGTGCCCCTGGCGATATGAAGGGAGTCGGGGATTTCACCTGCACCCAATGTTCTGGTGCTGGATGGGTCACAGTTGACGGTGCCTAAGGTACAACGTGTACCAGCAGCATCTTCTTGACACTGTGCTCCCTACTCCTGTCTTTGCTTACCGATACCATTGCCTCAGTGCCTGTGCCCATCAGGTCTTTAGGTGCATCAACGGTACCTGCTGCTCCAGACTCTCATAAGCTATGTTACTGTGCTTGGACTGTCTCGCTATCAATGGTATGGATGATACCAAGTGTGCTGGCGATCTTTTACAGCTAGCTCAGGGCACACAGCTCTCTTTTCAGATGTCTTACAAGAGGGGCCTGCAGCTTATTTCTTCGAACCATAGTCCCTGGATGTTGACAGCTGTGGGGAAGATTTGTGCTTTCTGGGTGAGTCTTGGCACAGATCCAGGGAAAGCTGAAGGGCTGCCTCCATCATGATGATCTTCTGCCTCAATTTCCTGTCATTTGAGACCTGGGTTTAAGTTGCTGGCAGAGACCACACTTCTGCAGAATATGGCCTCCCCTGAGGCAGTGAATGCAGTGGGAGTGTTTATCTGCCACAGGGATGGACTCCTTACAAGAGACGCACTTCTTGATGCCCGGTGAGCTGGGCATACCCCATTTTGGGAAGGGGTCCCCGATAAAAGGGGGGAAAATAAAAGGGGTTTTTTTTGTTTGGTTTTTGAAGAGAAAATAAGGAAAAAACTACAACTCAGTCTGAAGGGGCTAACTAGCTACTAAAAATGCCAAAAAAATAGAGAAAAACTAACGATCGCAAATGGACTGCTAATGGCTCCATCTCTAGCCAGGGGCAGTTTAGAAGGAACTGGGGAGTGTCAGCCTGGGCGCACGCTGGTTAGCCTCCTGGTGGGGTACGAGGGCAGACAGCGCGTGTGTGGGCCAAATGGACACTGCTACCAAAAGTTCTCCAGTCAGCAGTGCAAGCGCACCTACAGTGAAGCATCCATAGGGCCACTACTCGAAGAAGAACTGACCCACTCACTTACCTAGACAAACAGGTTCCTGCAAGTCATCATATAAGGTAGAGGTTCTGAATTTCAATATGCAGTACTGGATGTATTTTAAATATGTGCTGTACCTATACTCCTAAATGACACCCATTTATTCAATAGCAGACAGTACATACTCTTCAATCTATACTTATTTAGGTACTGTGTTTGAGACTTTCAAAGTAGTGTAGAGGAGTTAGTTACACATCTTCCATTAAAATTCACTAGTAGAAAATGCAGGGCTAAATCGCTTGCACTGCTTTAAAAATTTAAACTTGTACGGTTGGGGTTTTGATACAGGTCGGGGTTTTGATACAATACATGTGGCATGGGATTTTCCAACACAATTACATAATCTGCTGTATCACATGCTTTAGTGCTGTATTCTTAAATTATCATGTGAATTTTGAGGTAATAATTAATTCTGATCTCTGCTATACACTTAAATTATCCATCTATTGATAAAAGGGTGTTTCAATATGATCAAAGAGACTTCTCTTAAAAGTGTTCACTGTGTCCTTGACGAAATACATACTCTAAACAAGCACCCCACATGGGTATCACACTCTCTCATTAGGGATAACACCCACAGCTGCAAATATGTGCAATGAATTCATGCATTTTTTTAAAATGTGTAGATATTACATTAGTTGGAAGAAGGCCCTTAGGGCTCCGAAATGTGGAAAGTAATTTATTTATCTTTAATTCACCCACTCTAAAACATTCCCAACACTAAATAATTACATTTCAATAGGATGATTAAAATAGCTTTTTTTCCTCTAAGGGCTTGTCTTCACTACCAGGGTAAACTGACCTAAGTTACACTACTCCAGTTATGTGAATAACGTAGCTGGAGTCGACGTAGGTCAGGTTGACTTAACACGGTGTCTTCACTGTGCTGCTTTGATAGAAGATTTACCTTGCTCTTCTCGGGGAGGTGGAATACCTGAGTTGACTGGAGAGTGCTCTGCTGTTGATTTAGCAGGTCTTACTAGACCCGCTAAATCGACACCTGCTGTATCAATTGCAGCAGCGTCGATCTCCCCGGTAGTGAAGACAAGCCCTCAATCTATCTAGGGAAGTTGTTAGGGCTGTTATCAATGTGTGTGTTTCCTTACAGTGCACCTAAAGTGTATGCTTTAACATTTCTCTCTCAAATGAAATGTGTGTTGCCTTTCTCGTGTTATTATGAAGACCAACATTTACTTGCAATAGCACCAACCATTTTACTAGTGGTGGATAGCATTATCTGAAGAATAACCAAGGTGTGTTGAAACTCCAGAGCCTCAATAACTTATCTTCAATCACATTACTGGAAAAATGAGCCTGGGAAATTATTCTAATTTGTATGATATTGCTCTACTTTGCAAATGTGACATGCATCTCCAATCCTTATCTAAGATTCTCTGACTAGTAATGTAACTTCTCAGATTAGCCACTGAAACTTTATTGTGTCAGCATAACATGGATTATTCATTGGGGAATGCTATTCACAGTGAATAAGAAGGTCGGTGCTATTGGAGGTAAAGAAAGGACCAAATGACCTATTTTGCATTTGAAAGCCAGTACAAGGCAGATAAGAAGGAACAAGCATTTATATACTGTACATAGACAAAAATATTGTACAAAACCATATAAACTATATTTGTTTTATGTAGTCTCATCATTTCCGTTTTCTCCTCATCTGTTTGTTGCATGCAACTATTGTCTCTCATCTTAGGTCGGTAAGGTCTTTGGGGCAGGGACCATCTCTTTGTAATATATTTGTGCAGATTCAACCAGAAAGGGGCCCTGATCTATGACTGAAGTCCACAGGCACTACCAGATACAAATAACTGATTACTGTTAATATCAGACAAACCCTCACACCCACAATTAGATCCATCAAAGTGGATCTTCAACCAAGATAAGGGAAGCTCACTAATAAGCTCACTGCCTGAAGAGGAGGAGCGAGGACAGAGAAGCCTGCAATTCCTACTGAATCAAGTGCAACTCAAAGAGCCCCTTTATGCCAACTGGAAAAGGGTCTGGATCTTTAGCTGGAGTAGTATCAGGGGGTAGCCGTGTTAGTCTGTATCTACAAAAACAACAAAGAGTCTGGTGGCACCTTAAAGACTAACAGATTTATTTGGGCATAAGCTTTCGTGAGTAAAAACCTCACTTCTTCGGATGCATAGCTGGAGTACATAAACTGGCATAGCTCCATTGACTTCAGTGGAGCTATGGTGATTTACACCAGCTGAAGATCCGTTCCATGGTGTATAATTCCTTCATTCACTCTGTTAAATCATGTTTGTCAGCAATTACATAGCTCCAATGTGTGCATAAAGGTATCCTGCACCTTTTGATTACCAGGACATCCACGCCAACACAGTGAAATAGAAAGACATGAAACAAGTAATTCAACTATTAAAAAAAAAAGTTCTGCATTTGATGTGTTTGCTTGATCTCTGGCTAAATAAAAATAGTAGCAAGTCATGCTTCTACCAAAACACCATCTGAAGTTCTAGTGTTTGAATAAACTACTGCTGTTCTATGAATTTCATCCTAGGCAATATTTCTTCTCAGCTTTATACTGGAACAATATAATTCAAAATAAAACTCAACATGTTAAGCAGTAAAAATAGAAGAATATGTTGAGCTTCAGAAAAGTTTATTTTTCTTTCCCTGAAATACAGCACTACTTCTGTATGTACACTAGCCGCAGCACTGGTTTATTTCAGTGCTCTGTAAAAAAGTTACCAGTCTTGGGAGAAAAATCTTCAACTCTGCTTTGTGTTCCTCCTCATAGTGTTAGTGAGAGCATCAGCACTTCTTAGATAACCCATAAAATGCAGCAGTGCAAATCCTGCAAACTCCTACTAGATGTTCTACTTGCTGGTTTGTTATTACCAGTTGCAGCAACAGCTTTTTATGAATATCAATTTACTCACTGCACAGATTTTAGAAAGCACAATGTAAAACCAAAGGCAGCCTTAACATTATCTGTTTGTCTTCTATGCCAAGAAAGTGCTTCCTTTCTCTCTGTCTCCAATATATTTTTCTTATTGTGGTTCATCTTAAAAATGAATCATCATAAATTTAAAAATATATTCCTGCAAATCTCTGGTCGATTCTGTAGTGAGAATTCATTTATTATGAGACCATATGATGCAGAGCTCTGCCTTTTATCTGAACATGACATATTTTCACTTCGTTTTGATTCCACATTTGAAAATTGGTCCCATCAATTCTTCACCAGACTCAAAACTTTACTGATTTGTTCACTGAAACATTAAATGCCACTAGAAGCCATGTAGACAAATAAAATCATTTACCAGTTTAATGTCTGTAGTTTCTCATCTAAGGAAAGAGAAGTACAGTTTTAGGAGTGATGAGAATCCACATCTGAGATCAAAATCAATTAGCTTTAATCCTTTTGATCCTTAGCTCAAGCTGAAAGTCAAAAGACTTCCTACACTGGTTAATTTTAGATGCAATTTTGGAAAATTGTTTACTTTTTTTATTTTGAAAGGGCATTACCTCCTTCATGCATTGGCCAGACTCAGTTTATGCATTGATTGTGATCAGTGATTTTCTGCATCAGTTGCTAGTGAGGGAAAAACAGGCCGTATACTTACATTCCCCATAATGCATCATTTTCTCTCTAAACAGTGGCAGCAAACAGGCACATCCAATACTGTATTACTTTCTTCTCTCATTCATGACGATGTCACACCCAGGCACTGTGATTCTGAAAAAGAAGCATTTCCCAGGTTCTAAGGATAGAGGTACCCCAACCAATCCATCATGCTTTGTGTGCTAATGATAGACTCATGCATAAGAGGCACCATAAGCAGTGAGAGGCAGCAGGCATGAAAAGAAGTGAATCAACTGTCAACGGTTGTGATCTGAAGGACTGCAAGGCTGTGATTAGAATTTTCAATCAGGGCTTCCACAATTCATCATGTTACCAAGGAAAGAACGTTTTTATAGGCATGTTCCTTCATCAGTCCTTTCTGCTATTAGCATAGCAAGTTCTAGGGCACACACAAAAAATGTATCAGATCTTGCTTCCTTACAGTTAAAAGCATGTATATTTGAATCTTTAGGGAGAAGAGAGTAAAAGACATTCCAGGGCAGCGTAACGATCATTTCCTGTTTGCATATACACCACTGAAATAAGATGCTCTATACACAAAACAGCATTTCAGCTGAAATAAAGCAAAATACATGCCTCTCCCCCCCCCCCCCCCCACACACCTCCTTCTGCTGCAATCATGCTTCTAGACAGCTATGTTGAAAGTACCTCAGAATGTTTGACCTGGGTGCCGTTGGGGGATATCAAGAAGAATACAATCTAACAGAAATCCTTATTCAGAACTTGTTTACACGCTTTATGCAACTCTGAGAAATGCAAGGGCAGAGTTCTTCACAAAGAAAGCACACTCATAGCCTAACTACACAAAACTGCTTTCAGTACCCAATGTAGTGAGACCAAAGCCATACTTCCCAAAATAAAAAAAAAATGGGCTGCCATGCTGATTTAGAGTGTGTGTATGTAAATTCACAGTAACCATTGGTAGGGTCTAATTTTGAATCAGTGCATGGCGTACTAATGCAAACTATGTTCCATTTAGAGAAGAGAAGGATGATCTTGTGATTTAAAAGGTCTGGATTCAATTTCCAGCTCCCTCTATGACCTTGGGCAAATCATTTAATCTCTTGGTGTCTCAGTTCTCCATCTGTAAAATGGAACAATATTTCCCTACTGCAAACGAGAGTTGTAAGAATAAATTCATTAATCTGGGAGGCATTCTAATACTGTGATGATGGACATCAACAGAAGACCATAATCCTGCGATAAGATCTGGGCTGACTGATGCTTGTGTGCCCATGGAGTCCTGCTGACTTCAGCAGGGTGCCATGTAGTATAGGGATCTGTCCGAGTGGATCTCACTACAGAGTCAGTGTCTAAAAATCAAAATAGGTAGGGAGATAATCAAAGATCAGCCATTTACTAATGCATGCAAATAAAGTATTACCAGTAATTTAAGCTGAAATTTCCACCTTAAATCACAAGTAACATTCATTTAAAACGCTCTATGCATGTATATAATTAATGCCTTTAAGGTCTTGCCCTCTTTTGGAAACATGAAAAGACACTAGGCTTTTTTTTCAAGTTTCAAGTTAGAAGCAATTAATAAAATAAAGACGTTTATTTCAAATAACTAACTGGAATCAATTTAATCTTAAAATGGAGGCAAAAAATCATTTTACTAGACATCTAATTTAAAAACATTGCAACAATATTCACACAGCAAACGGATGCACATGAATTAAAAAGCATATATAAATTAAGGAGAAACTTTACCATTTGGATATGATTGCCGCTTGTCTCCAAACCCCAACAAATATGTTTTTGGTAATATTTATTTCACCTTGTGGTCAGCAGATACTCTTTAAATGGTTATTTGGGCATGTCTGTGTCTTGGTTTGGTTCTTGGCTGTGTTAATTTCTTACGAAAAACAGTAATTTATGAAAGCATAGATTTTTATAGGTAGATGTTTCAGAATTATTAACTATTAAAAAGCCTTTTATGTGCTAACTTTTAAATCTTTTTTTTAACTGATTATCATGTTAAAACGTAATTGTTTTTCCATTAAGGAAGAAATCAACAGATAATTTGCAGTATCTGGCTTTGGTCCTGCAATGACTCAATGTGGGCAATCTCTTTTGCCCACACTGAGTCCCACTATAAGTGAAACAAGAATCTCCAGTTGGGCACAGGAGACCCACAGAGCTCATTACAGGACTGAGGTCTTAGAAGGGAGGGTAGGGGGGAAAACACAGCTATAGTAGGATATGCTGGACACCTAGAAAGAAGAACTGTTTACATCAGCTAAAATGTCAGCCGGTCTCTCTGACATCTCTCTGTGGATGTCTGGCCACCTGCTCAAGCTCAATATGGCTAAAATAGAGCTCCTAATCTTTACCCTAAGCCTTTCCCTGCCACTTCCTTTCTTGATCACTACGGACAACCCCACCATCCTGCCTGACTCGGGCCCGTAACCTGGGTATAGCTTTGACTTGCTCTTCTCTCTAGGTACTTACATGCAGGCTGTCTAAACCTTGCAGATTGTTTTTGCACATTATCTCTAAAACACAGGCTTTCCAATCCATCCTCACTGCTAAAACTCTCATCAGGCTCTCATCTCACATCTCGAGTATTGCAACATCCTCTGGCCTTGACAACTGCAATCTTGCCACACCCATATCCATTCAGAATGCTGCTGCAAAGAACGCTGTCCTAGCCAGTTGCTTTGACCATCTCACTCCTTCTCTTTGAATCCCTCCACTGCCCTTCCTTCTCTACTGGTCAAGCATAAGATGCTTGTCTTCACTTTCAAGGCCTTTCATGGCCTATGCCAACCCTACACCTATCATTCACTATCGAAATGTCGATTCTCACCTCCCACTGGCCAATGATGCCAGCTCACTTGTGACATATTTGAGAAAGCACCTTTGTGCTTTCTCTCTTGCTGTCCCTCAGACCTTATAAGCATCCACAAAGCTATCTCATTATCATCTTTCAAATCCCTCCTCTAACCTTTCCTTTGCCATAATGCCTACAAAAAACATGACAGTGGTTAAGCCACTGGGTGTGCTGAGACTACTGCCTTGCATACTGACCAATGCGGTCTTATTGTTTCCTTCTTCTCCCCCATCTGTCTGTATCCATCTGCTGTCTCTTATCTTATACGAGATTTTAAGCTCTCTGGGGCAAGGATTTTTGTTCAGTCTTTGTATTGCACCTAGCACAATGTAGTTCTGATTCATGACTGGGGCTCCTAGGTGCTACAAAAATACAAACAAACAAATAAATATTTGTTTGTGACACATCTGCCTTCTAACACCAGCGACTAAAATCTTGCAGACATGTTCAAGATATTGTTAAGAATCATTTCAACCTGATTTCATCCTACAAATCTCAAATCTAATCTCCATTCCAGAAATGATGATAAAATAGAAAATGGCCTAAAAATTGAATCTCTATTTCCATTCATTGTAAAACAACACGTGTCGAGAAAACACACTATACATACAACAAATCCTCTCTTTTCAGTAATCCTTACTCGTAATCTTCTAGGGACCTATTTTTACTTTTCCCTTGGCATTCACATCTCTCAGCATTTGCCAACTGCTGCAGATCATTTCACCCAGTGAGCGGCTGAATATTCAGCTATTTATTCAGGGAAGATAGCATTCAAAATGTATGGGTGTGAACCGGCGTGAAAGAGGGGGTTTGGACTACAACACATTTTAACATAGGTTCCAGTATAGATCATATGTAAAACACCTAGAGGTTCATTTTTAGCCATTACTCCTGAGGCAATTCTGCACCAAAAAAATAAAAATTATGCACACAATATTGCAAAATTCTGCAAATTTTATTTGTCAATAAATAAATGTGGCTCCAGCATGGCAATTGGGAGCACAGGCCACTGGCTGCACTGAGACGGGAGATCACCCTGAAGGCCCCACCTTCCCCGGGACAAGGACTCGGTGGTGAGGCTGCACCTAACCCTGACACAGTGCAAGGGCTGGGCCTGCCCCAGAAACACCTCAGGGCCCTGTCTCTCTAATGCCAGGTGCACCAGGTGTGGGTAGGCAGGATCCAAGTGTGGGATCCAGGTATGGGGTGAGAGGTTTCTGTGTGGGGCAATCTGGGTGCAGGCAGCTCAATGTGAGATCTGGATGCAGAGGAGCTCACTGGGGGATTCTGGGTGCAGGGGCAATGGAACTCTGCAGGGGAGCCAGGTGAAGGTGGTTGGGGCTCAGCGGGGGAGGGGGTGTAGGGCCTGATGGGGTGGGGGTCTGGGTATGGGGAGCTCAGCGAAGGGTCCAGGTGTAGGGAGGGTAGGGCTTGTCAGGGTGAAGGTTCAATGGACCTGCTTAATGGGGAAGCCCCAGCTGCTGCTGAGGGGATGCCGCATGCTGGGGTCCTGCTCACCCCACGATTCCCCTAACCTCTTTTCTTCCCCATCCCCCTCCCCTCACTCCCACATTCCCCTCCCCCTGTCCTTTCCACCCCCCCAGGTCTAAGAATCCCTCCAGGAGTGTGCCATAGAAAGAAATCATTGTAGGCCGTTGTAGATATCCATGTACATTTAATATGTGCTATTTCAACAGCTAGATAAATAACTGCGAATGTATATTTTATTTAGCTAGTTAAATGTCATCTAATAAATGCACATGAATATCTACAATGAGCTGATTCAGCACAAAATATCTATGGCTAAGCCCAGTAAGGTCACTGATAATAACTCAGCAGCAGTTCCACCTACACAGAAGACAGGCTGGCTTGCTACAGTGGGCCAAGTAACACAATACACTAACATGTTTTAAAACAACTCTCTGCACTGGGGAGTTGTGGGGAAGTCCAGAAGAAAGGAGACCAGGAAAAGAGCTCTTTGAAATGAGCTTCGTATTCCCTGTTATCCCCAGCTACCTGTCCAGCATCTCTTCTTCTCTTCCTTCCTCCCCCACTTCCCTCATGATCCCCAGTATATGATCACCCAGCCTGCCACTGTTCCTACAGCCTCTTGGTCTGGGAGAGAGCACACTTACACATCTGAAAAGTAGGAGAGGGTTAGGTCTCAGCAACCCTGGTGCTCATCAAAATAAATATGAATTCGTATTCACCTGTGTGTGCCTCTACTATCCTAAATTCGAGAGAAGAATATTCTCCTTGTCTGAGCTCTAGATTGGACCCTGTCAGCCAAAGAGTCATCTGTAAGATACTGAAAAAGACCCCACTCTAATCAATGTATTTTATGGAAAGATCCTCTAATGTATTTCTGTTTCTCACAGGTGGCTGCGTTCCAGCTGTGTTTAATTGTATACAACTATTGTAACAACTTCAATCCTGAAGTTACATGAACATAAAATAGGCCAGACCTTAGTAGGCTTGCCCAGGTAAACCAATCCTGAGAGACAGATTGCATCTGTCAATGGTGACCATTGTTGAGCAAAGATTTTTAGTGTCCTCTGGAGGTTTAAAATACCAGGAGGGCCTAATCTAATTTGAGAAGGATCTGTTTGCTTCCTGAAGACTTCACACCACTTTCAGGAGCCATTTAGGATTGTGAAAATAAATAAATAATTCTCACCACTGGAGAAACTGCATATGAAGTTACAGTTTCATACAAATATCACAATCATCAATGTCCACTGTTTTCAGTGCGTGGGGGGAGGAGAGACAGTTTCCACAGGTAAAAAACTGATAAAGATAAAAAAATATTGACTATAGTTACTAAATGGACAGAGTTAACCCTCAAAAAAATTAGGAGAAATGCAGTTTTATCCCTTGTGAAATCTCCTGATGTTGGCAGTGAAAACCAGTATTTACTGCCTGACCCTCCCAAAAAAAAAAATCACAAATAAATATTAGGCATGCAAATAAATACTTATGAAGTGGTCATATAAAATTGTGCCAGTGGTTTCTCTATGATTTGTACTTTAGCTAAGAAACACACTGCTATCATTTCCAAATACACAAAATATGAAGAGACTCAGGCCTCCTGTTCTGGCATGTAGGTAAGATTGTGACCCATTTGTCTGGCAGCCAATATTCCAATTTACATGTACTAGAAAGCAACATATAAGCGTCCTGTTTATGGATTAAAATATTTCAAGCTATATGTACAACACAGCCTGCTGATAAAGAACTCGCAATGCCCTTCCTCTGAATTTTTGTATACTTCATACGCAGTTCTTTTGCAGTCAAAGCCTTTTAACAAAAGTGATTTTCACCTTATTCTTTGTGTAACCTTAACAGAACCCTGATATCATATAAGTTTCAGAATGACTATATACAATGTGGATAGTAAGTCATTTTCGAGTATGCTATCATTCTCAAAAACTGTTTCGATTTGCATCTATGACCATTACAGCCAATGACTGATCTGTCCATCATAGTTACAAAAACAGCTAACCTCTTTTCCCTTATGTTCCTGTCCCCTTGTGTTCCTTAAAACAAATAAATCAGTATGTTGACTGATTTAAGTACCTAACTGCCAGTCATTTTGCTCTTTCTCTTTTCTCTCTCAGTCCAGCCTCCATAACCCCAGTAATGCAGAGCAGTGATTAAATTTTAACGATATATAGCACCCAGAGTGACAAGCTAAGTGAACAGTTATAAACAAATAACACCGTAACACCGTAAAATAGGTTATTTGCCTCTGTGTAAATTTTTGCAGAGCCAGTCAAGATACTGGTGCTTTTTACTAATGCAATACCATTAGTACTTAATGGTGGAAAGCACAGGAGAGCAATATACAGCTTACAAATAAGAAAATCTTAGCAATACAGGTTTATCTTCCTCATGAATTACCTATGCAGTTTGTTCTATTATATAAGACCCATTGTTTCCACATTTGCAAATTACTTCCTGGATGTATTAACTAGAAAGGGAGAAATGCGTTTTTCTGGCTTATTCCCTGGAACAAGCAGAATAAATCTGTCTAAACTGGTGAGTCTAAACCAGTAACAAGACCAAGATATTTCCAGAACATAATCACCAAGTCCCTAAAAAAATACAAAAGAACAGTTGGAGAACAGGGCGGGGGGGAGATTTAAAGTGCATTGATAATACAATTTGAATGTATGTGAGGAATAAAGATCTGTTAAGATTTTTCTAGACTTACTCCAGACCTCTCCAGGTATGAATATTCTGTAGGACATAAAGATACCACAAGGATACCACAAGGCTCGTACATATAATTCTAGGAACTACACACCTTCTTGGTAACTTAGCTACCACAAAGCACAGATTTCTGTCACAGCCCTAGCACCCCGACCCCTTGCCCACTGCAAAAGGTAACTCCCTAGTCATCTGGCTTTGTGGTTGCATATCACAGGTTCTAACAATGTCTGATAAACAACAGAACTATGTTTTATTTACTTGTAACCACCCTCCCCAATCTGTCTTTCTTTCAAAGCCTATGAGTTAAAAAGGTCTTAGTCTGGAGGATCATGAGAGAAAAGGTTGGGAGTCCCTTTTATATGCCATTAATTCTGAGAATTGAGGACAACACTTGATATTGCTAGTAAATAGCAGAAGCTATTCCCATTATGTTCTCATTAATAATGCACCACCTGCTATGAAAACCTTTGGTAAATCATGTTTAAATTACTGCACAATACATATTTAAGTAACATGAAGATTTTGACACAAACAACAAAAGCAAGGAAATTAAGTCTGACATTCCAACTTTATCTCATCCCGTTGCTGCCTAAGCATTGTAGCCACATGCATGGCAGGCAAAGCCGCATGGCCTTTATTCACTTAAAGTTCTTGATGTGGAAACCAATCCAGTTTTAACAAGAGCTCCCACCTGACAGGCTGGATTAGTTTTTATGTCTCCCCTATCTCACCTCAAATCCTCTCCACATCACTGAGTCCTGACTCTGGAGAAAATTACATGGGTGAAATTCTGTCCCACTGTCTTCAGGGTGCTTCACCCGTGTTCCAGATTCCCACAAAATCAATGAGAGTATATCCATTGACTTCAGTGATCTCTAGATCAAGTTCTTTGCGTTTTATATGAAGAAGACCACCCCATTTTCATTATAATGGCTCCTTGATGAAAAGCTGATATAATGCCTTCCTCAGCCCCTTCTGCTCCTCACTGGCTCCCTGATCCACTGCACCCCTTTTTCAAGTTTAAGTCACTTACAGGATTTTCTACAACCTGGAGAAAAGGCCCACCCAACAGAGTTCTAAGCAGGCACTTTCTAATGAAAAATCTTCTATGCTCCTTGCATATTCTTCCGTTTCTGACCATACCACTCAGGAGCACAGAATCCCTGAACTACGCATCCTCCCTTGGCTTTCTGCTCTGTGGAGTTATTGATCCCTACAAAAGCACGCGGAATGGCAAAAGGAGAAACTGTGACAGCAAAATGGTGGAGTTATGCTGTATCTGAAAAACAGGGAAATTATACAGCAGTATAGGCGGATGCATAATTACATAGGTCTGAGGCCTTGCTTGTAGGATTGTGTTGTGTTCTCAGGGTGCATGTGTTCACACGTATGTAGAGCTCCCATGAAAGCTAAGTGAAACTATGTGTGTATCTATATCAAGAGTAAAACTTACCCCTTCGATCTAAAATCAGCCTTGAATTACCTCAGATTGCTCATTACTTGAAGGTATTGTTTTTATGAGAAGAGAAGGAAGAAAAGGGAAAAAAGGGAAAGGGGGGAAAAGGAAAAGAAGAAAGGGAAAAAAAAAGAAAAGATAGACCCTCACAAAAACTATAATTAGGGCCCTACCAACTTCAGGGTCCAGTTTGGTCAATGTCATGGTCGTAGGATTTTTAAAATCACAAATTTCATGATTTCAGTTATATAAATCTGAAATTTCATGGTGTTGTAATTGTAGGGGTCCTGACCCAAAAAGGAGTTCTGGAGGGTTGCAATGCTATTGTAGGGGGGATTTGCGGTTCTGCTACCCTAAATCCTGAGCTGCTGCTGGTGGCGGCGCTGGCTTCAGAGATGGGCAGTTGGAGAGTGGCAGCTGTCGGCCAGGAGCCCAGCTCTGAAAGCAGAGCTGCCAGCAGCAGCGCAGAAGTAAGAATGGCAATACCATACTATGCCACCCTTATTTCTGCACTGCTGCCTGCAGAGCTGGGCTCTCAGTCAGCTGCTGCCACTCTCCGGCCGCCCAGCTCTGAAGGCAGTGCAGAAGTAAGGGCGGCAATACCACAACCACCCTAAAGTAACCTTGCAACCCCCCTGCAACTCCCTTTTGGGTCAGGACTCCCAATTTCTGAAATGCTGGTCTCCCCTGTGAAATCTGTATAGTATAGGGTAAAAGCACACAAAAGACCAGATTTCACAGGGGAGACCAGATTTCATGGTCCGTGACGCATTTTTAATGGCCATGAATTTGGCAGGGCCCTAACTATAAGGAAAACGACACAAACAAGCCATTAGAAGACATGTCTACACTGCAGAAAACCAAAACCAAAAAAACACCTCAGGGCAGCAAGTCTCAGAGCCCAGGTCCACTGACTCAAGCTGGCAGCACAGGGCTAAAAATAGCCACACATTCCCATGTGGGCTACAGCCTGAACTCTAACACGCTCCCCCCATCACTGGGTTTCAGAGCCCCGGCTCCAGCCTCAGCCTGAATGTCTTTACTCCTTTAATTATGTATTTATTTATTTTTGCCTTGTTGCCGAAGCCCAGCAAGCCCGAGTCAGCTGACCCAGGCTCGGAGACTTATTGACGCAGTGGGTTTTTTGTTGGTTTGTTTTGCAGTGCAGATGTACTGTAGGGGCCAAAGTCCCATTTAAAGTCATTGGGACTTAGGCTTCTAAGCTACATGGCCATTTTTGAAAACTATATCCAGGAAGTATAAATTAAAAACCTGTTCAGGATTTTAAAAAGACTTAGAATTGTGCCCCCATAGATGGTGCTCTTTTTCATCTGTTTTCATTGAGTGCACACAGAACTCACCTCTAACCACGCAGAAGTGGGGAGCAGCACCCCGAGATACAATCCACCCTGTGCTCAGGTCCCTACAGAGGGACTCCACACACTCCACTCTCAGTACTCTCCACGCAGGCCATCAACCATGTGTGAGGGGCAGGTCTTTCTTCAGCTCTACAACGGAAATCAATGGGAGTAGGGTGTACTTATCAGAAAGCAGAATTTGGCCCTTAAGTAATAAAAAACTTTTTCAAACTGTTGAAAAAACATCCTCAAATCCTTGATCTTTTGTTGACAAGTTTCAGAGCAATTTTCATGGTTGAGTTACTAATGCCTGTTTAATGAAAACACAGAACACTGCTTAGAACATCACCATTACATTAAATAAATCACATATTAAATGGTGTGTATATGTCTATGTATATAAATGAGGCTAGTACTGCTGCCTATTAAGGTTGACTGACCGTTCCCATTAGAAGACCCTGTTTTAAATTGCTTATCACCCTTGCAAACTGAAAGTTTGGGATGAATTTTTACATGCAGGGTGTCTGTCTCGGGCTAAAATTATTTTATTTATTTATCTCTTTGTTTGTTTTTGAACAGGTCAGCCATTTCTGATAATGAGGAAAGAGGAAAAACACACTGTTCTGACCATGTTAAAAAAAAATTCTGGCAGCAGTTTCTTTGGACAGCTATTGCATGCCCATGCTTTGGATGCAGGGGGCTGGCCTCTGTGTCAGGAGTGTGCCTTTGCCATCCTCCATGAAAATCCACCCAAATTTGGCCAAGTTATAAGACTTTGAAAAGTCATAGTTCAGACACACAGTTTTATCAGCTAAAATCTCTGAAGATTCCATGCTCACTGAGCATCCTTGAGTCTCTCTCAGTTCCTAGTCCTGGCAGACTGCATATGCACAATCCCACAAGTAATAGAGCATGCTCCACTCTCTCCCCCCCACCACACACACACCCCTCCTAGTGTGTTTGGCCCCCACAAAGCAACTGAGCACAACAGGGGTGAAGCTGTACTTCTCCAGGCCTGCTCCGGACTGGGATGGGTTTGGGCACACCAACTGAAATCAGGGATGCTTTCAATGACCCTTTGCTATCACGCAGGCAGTGCGGAGAAGGATGGTGAGACTGGGACTGGATCAGCAAGAAGACTGAGGCTAGGTCTACACTACCGGCCTGAATCGGCGGGGAGGCAGAGACTGGGATTGATGGGTCAAAGAGATTGGGAGAGGGCGGGGATTGTTTGGGTAAGGAGCCTTGGAGCCAGGTCGGAGGAGACTGGGATTGGCTGGACAAGGAGACGAGGACTAAGAATCAGTGTGGGGAAATGTGCATCTTATCCCCCTGTATTTCTGGTCCACATAGAGGCTAACAACCTACTCTGAGAGACAGTATTGTGTAGTGGATAGGCCATTGGGCAGGGACTCAGGAGATCCGGTTTCTATTCCTGGGGCTTCCACAAGCCTACTGGGTGACCCTGGGCAAGTGACTTCACCTCCCTGTGATTCAGTTTCCCCATTTGTAAAATGGGAATATTGTTATTCATCTTTCTTTGTAAAGTGCTTTGAAATCTACTAATAAAAATGCCAGGTTAGTGCTAGATATTATTATTGATGTCAGTTACTCTGTCAGCTCTAGTAGCAGAGGTCTGCATAATAGATTTTAAAGTTCCAACCGTGTTGTTGATCCATAAAGGTGTCAATATGACACCACATGATGGAATGTCTGGTTTTTCAGTTTGCTTTTAAAAAAAAAAAAACTTAGGGAATTGCACATAAAAACTTTGTTGAAATACATTAAGATTGCAAAGTCAAGTACTCAAAAGTTAAGAATTGCCAAACCCCTTAGAGACTGTATCTTAATACATGCACATAATTACATGATTATTATACTATTTTTTTCTGTAAGGGACAACCCTCTATTAATTATACATTTTCTGGTTACAACTGTTCAGAGCCTGATGCTGGAGAAGCTTCCACTGGAGAAAAGTCCATAGGAAAAAGTGTTAGGTAATCCTGAGGGCTTGTCTTCACTACCCACCCGGATCGGCGGGTAGAAATCGATCTCTCGGGAATCGATTTATCGTGTCTCGTCGGGACACGATAATCGATCCCCGAATCGACACGCGTACTCCACCAGCCCAGCTAGGAGTAAGCGCCGTCGACGCAGGAGCCGCGGCAGTCGATTTGCTGCCATCCTCACAGCGGGGTAAGTCGGATCAGATACGCAAATTCAGCTACGGGAATAGCGTAGCTGAATTCGACGTATCTGAAATCGATTCCCCCCCCAACCCCCGTAGTGTAGATGTAGCCTGAGATAGTGCCATGTTCTACCACCCAAGGAGGACTTCATTCTGAATCTTCTCCACACGCTATCTGATTGGAAGATTTTTTCCTAGGGGTCAGAACTTAGCCTCAGAGACAGATGCATTTTTCTTACCTGCCTCATTTTCATTAGTTTTATAGATCAATCAGTTTTAATATTATGGTTTATTAAGATTTAATCCCACAATCAAGGATGGAAGGGACCCAAATGCATAAGCAAAAAACCTATGAAGGTCCACAGCAAACCACCCGGTAGCCTGCTACTTTTCCTAAGGGTCTCATCCAAAGCTTGCTGCTCTCACACAAGACACATGAAATCACACAGGTCGTACATAAGAAAATGGATGACTTACAGCCCTGAAGGACTCCATGGAGAACTAGAGCTTTTTACAGGTCAAATGAGTGTGCTGAAAAGCTACCTCCCAGGTCACACAAACCCAGCTGTCTATAGGGAAGAAAGATCTGCAGTTGCACAACAATGGCCTTCTGAAGTTTCAAGCATTACACTCAGGCATAAAAAGACTATGTTGTACTGAAGCATAAAATTGGTATGGTAAAGCAGCCTCATAAAATTCTATTTAATCAGTCACCTGGGGCGAGTAACTTTGAGAGTAAAATAGCATTCATTTATTCGTCATAATCAACAACATTAATATATTAGGATTACCTAATGGCAGGGGAAAGCCAATCTCACTGACAGGAGTCATCTAATACCCAAAGTTTTGAATTTGGATGTGCAAGTGATCCTCTATGCATGAATAGGTGGTAGATAATCACATCCTAACAAAATGCAAGGAAGAAAAGCATGGGAAAGCTTTCACCAGATAAATGAATTATATTGCAGCAGAAGCCTAAAGTCTCCATTACAGTGAATAGTCTCACCTGCTGCACTGCACAGTCTCACAACCAATTCTTTAAAAAAAGTTTGTGGTGGACAGCAAGGGTGCAAATGGCCTCTAGTATTTATCTTTCAGAACCTCTGTGCTTTGTTTGTACAAAATTCACTATTAGTTTGTCTACAGGTTATATTAATGCTCCAGCAAATCATGTATGGGGTTGAAATGTCACAAGATCCAATGTGTTTGAAAATCCCAACCCTAATGTTTAAAAGATTTAGCCCATTCAATCGATTAGCATGTTGTTAAATTGTTGTGCATGCGAGTTAGCAGTTATAAAAGCTGCATTTTGCACCCAACAGAAAGTGGATGGGTGGGAACATTTAATTATCAATAATTCCCGTTTGAAAGTTGTTCTGATTAACAAAATACTGTACGTTAATAACACACCATACTTAGGGTGGACATCATCTTTTACTCTTCACTCTCCTATATCGGGGGCTGTTTTTTCTAGATTTTCTTCCACGTTATACTTTTGAAATGGGTTGTGACATCCTGCCGATTGGAGGTCTTAAGAGATAAAAATGGTAAGAAATAAAAAAATAGGCTCCATTTATTTTAAATGGTGAATTTTATTTCTTTTGAAAACCCTTTTTCTGGATGCCCAAAACAGGATATTTCTTTGTAAATGTTGTATATTGTTATGAACCCATAAATCAGACCTCATGAGTCCTTCCTGGTATAACACAGAAATAGTATATGAGCAAAAACTTTTCATTGAGGCTCTTTAAAAAAAAAAAAAAAGAATCACTTTCAGGCAGCCATTATTTACAATAGCCACCAAACTCTCAAGAGTCAAAAGTACACGGTTCCTGAGCCCTATATCTAACTCAGCGTTCCACAGGTAAGCACATGACCAATCTGCACTTTTACTCTATGCTGAAGCTTAATGTGACTCCCTTCACATTCAAAGCCATCACCTTTTATCCATTGATTTACACACTCCGGTAACTATTTTTACAGGATCAAGTAACTCTCCTATATGGAAAAACCCAGACACAAATCAAGAAACACTGAGGTTTCTCTCAGAGAGTTTCCTATAGTTCTGTGATGCCTCCTGGTAGATTATTCTAACAGGTCTTTCCTGCCAGTTGCTGCCTTTGGGCTACCCCAGCATAAAAGATGCTCCACTCACGAGTTATCAAGCTGCAATAATTTCCAAGTGGATTCTTCACAAGGGTAAGGTGATGGGTGTACCTTTCCCGGGACCTTTCACTCTCTCACACATCTCTCTGGGGGGAAAAAAAGAGTGATACATCAGTCAGCTGACTTCCTCTTCTGCAAGGGCAGACAAAGATTCTCATCTCCGGATGTGAATCCACATGGCGCCATCCGGTCCATAGTGAATACATTTATCTCCAAACTATTCTTAAATAACCGTATCTGACATGAGACTAGATAAATATTCTTCACTTGAAATATTTATAACCACAACAGTAGAACAATTTTCTATGTTGATCAGTGCAAAGTAAGGCACATTGGAAAACATAACCTCAACTATACAGACAAAATAGTGGGGTCTAAATTAGCAGTTTCCACTCAAAAAAAGAGATCTTGGAGTCATCGTGCATCGTTCTCTGAAATCGTCCGCCCAATGTGCAGTGACCGTGAAAAAAAGATAACAGAATGTTAGGAACTATAGTAAAGGGGTAGACAATAAGACTGAAAATACCATAATGCCACTATATAAATCCATAGTATGCCCACACTTTGAAAACTGTGTGCTGTTCTGGTCATCCCATCTCAATATTAGAATAGGAAAACGTGCAGAGAAAGGCAACAAAAATTATTAGGGCTATGGAACGTCTTCCTTATGAGGAGAGATTAAAAAGATTGGGACTGTTCAGCTAAGAAAAGAGATGACTGAGGGGTGTGTGCAGAGAAAGTGAATGAGTAAGTGTTGTTTACCCCTTCACATACCACAAGAACCAGGGGTCACCCAATGAAATTAATAGGCAGCAGGCTTAAAATAAACATAAGGAGGTACTCCTTCCCACAACACACAGTCAACCTGTGCAATGCGTTGCCAGGGGTTATAGTGAAGGTCAAAAGTATAACTGGGTTCAAAAAAGAATTAGATAAGTTTCTGGAGGATAGGTCCATCAATGGCTATTAGCCAAGATGGTCTGGGATGCAACCCCATGCTGTGGATGTCCCTAAACCTCTGACTGCCAGAGCTGGGACTGGATGACAAGAAAACAGATCACTCAACAATTACCCTGTTCTGTTCATTTCCATTGAAGCAAATGGCACAGCCACTGCTGAAAGACAAAATACTGGGCTAGATGGACCATTAGTCTCACCTGCTATGGTCATTCCTATGTAATTATGGGCATGTCTTCACTGGCAATGTTAAAGCGCTGCCACGCAGCACTTTAATGTGGCTTGTGTAGTAGCTTCCAGAGCTGGTGCACTGCATATACTGGCACGTTACAGCGCTGAAACTTGCAACGCTCAGGGGGGTGTTTTTTCATACCCCTGAGCGAGAAAGTTGCAGTGCTGTAAACTGCCAGTGTAGACAAGCCCTACGTTTAACAAGTTTTAGAAGAAAAGTACAAATAATTTGCTTAGTATAGCACACAACCACATTTAGCAAACTTCCCTACAAGACATTGAAACCAATCACACTCCCCTTTTAACCTCATTGTGTGGTGTTGAAAGGCTAACCATCTTAATGCAGACATTTTCCATACATCCTGCTCCAGCGGTTGTTCACATACTGGAGGGACACACCCCATAATTTGGCAAATTCTGGTATAGACCTTCATAATATGATACTTTCTCTCTTTTCTTACATGCTTTGGGAACAATGAAATGGTTAACAATATTTACATTTAAAGGATTATTACTGGCAGTTGAGTTAATAGCCATTAAAATGAATGGGGCAATTCACAAATTGGAGCTATTGTTTCAGGCTCTCTACAAATACAGGTAGACACTGCCACATTATTTGTGTCTGAGGCACATTTTTAAGTCTTTCCCTGCAACCACAACACTGGAGACTTACTGAGATGCTGAAGAACAATTAAGACATCCGACCCATGAGAAGTCCTTCAAGGGGGCAAGTCCCACACTTTGAGAAACTTGGATGTACAGTGTTAAAAATTTGTAGTTCTACACTTTCACCAACAGATGATGCCAGCAATTTCAAAACTTTATTTAGACTAAGAAAATTATGTATGTATGTATGTATGTATGCATGCATGTAAAATATAAAAAAGGAAAAGGAAATATTTCTTGAACTGGCGTCAGTCTAAGTTCTAAGGAATTCCAGCTGCCTCTGACTTCTTCCTTATCATATTTTTATTATGAGAAGGGACATACACATAATATTAATATTTTATCTTTTATTACTACTTAAATTCTATAAGACATGAGATAAAGATAAACAAGATCATAAGGACAGAGAAAGAAAGGAAATTAACAAATAAAACGTATGTAAGGAAGGGAAAGAGAAGGTAAGAATTTTACTCCCATATCCATATAATTCTTAAACTTTTAAAAATTCATTAGCACTATTTGTTCACACCACGTTAACAACTGCACTGAAGATTCTAAGATATTTTTCTACACAGCCTTTTCTACATTGCCCACTGTGTGCTAGTCTTTTGCTAACAGCAGCATCTAAGAATGCTATTATTAACTGTAAACCACTGAAAATATGCTCCCCAGATACTAATGTTATCCTCTTAGAGTGGGTGTAGAAGACTTTCTCCACTTTCTCTGTTCTTTCATATTTACAAGCCAACAGTACATCTTAATGCACAATGCATCCCATTCAACCATATGTTCTGCTTTATCCACAACAGCCTATCTTCTTATGGGGAGTGACCGTGGGAATCATTATGACCCCAGCAGAGACCCAAAGATAAAGACACAAAGGCAGCATTGTGTATAAACAGTTATCTCAGGCAGCAAGCCTTAAATTCTTAATGAGACAATCTAATGGAAA
Source organism: Trachemys scripta elegans (assembly GCF_013100865.1). NCBI lineage: Eukaryota > Metazoa > Chordata > Testudines > Emydidae > Trachemys > Trachemys scripta. Next base: position 94,824,188 of record NC_048305.1, on the reverse strand, counting down.
TGATTTTGCCTCCTTCAAGCCTGAAGTACACAAGTCTGCTTTGTGCAGTATCACAGACCTCTGCAACTAGCTGGTGAACCTTTCAGCCCTGACAGAATGGTTTACTAGCATCAAAACTAGAGTTAGTCCAAAATCCCTGTTTTCTAGGAAACTGTAAAATAGACTGACATTCCTTCTTGTCTTGATGGACTGAGCATTAGTGATTGGAGCTGAAGGGGATGTGTGAGGTTTTCTGCAAAACTCTGAATAAAGTGCAGAGAGGGGCAACAAAAATGAGGTATGGAGCAGCGTCCATATAAAGCGAGATTAAAAAGACTGGAATTGTTCAGCTTAGAAAAGAGATGACTGAGGGGGAAATATGATACAGGTCAATGAAAGTAGGAATGGTGTGCAGAAAGCGAATAAGGAAGTGTAATTTACCCCTTCACATAACACAAGAACTAGGGGTCACCTAATACAATTAGGCAGACGGCTTAAGAAAAACATAAGGAAGTACTTCTTCACACAATGCCTAGTCAACATGTGGAACTTGTTGTCATGGAACGTTGTGAAGGGCAAAAGTATAACTGGGTTCAGAAAAGAATTAGATAAGTTCTTGGAGCATAGGTCCATCGATGACTCTGGGTATCCCTAAATCTCTGATTGCCAAAAGCTGGGACTGGATGATAGGGATGGTTCACTCAAAATTGTCCTGTTCTGTTCATTCTCTCTGAAGCATCTGGCACTGGCCACTGGTCAGAGAGAGGATACTGGGCAAGATGTACCATTGGTCTGATCCTGTATTGCTATTTTTATGGTGACTCAACAAGTCAACCCTTTGCATTTTACAGTACAAATTAAATTTTCTGAATGTTGGGGGAGGAAGAGGGAACCTGTAGATATCAGGGGAGCATCACCTTGGTTTGGATAGCAGGAAATTTGGGATTCGTTGAGATTGTGCTCTCTCTCTCCAAGCAATTATTGCAGGAAACCACACTCAGCCGCATTCCCAATGAGTTCTCTGATAAAGTAAGGACTTGCTTTACTTTTATGTAGATGACAACTTAATATAGGAGGTTGGTCCAGGTCCATCTCAGAATCTTGAGCACCAAATACTACTACTATTTTCCATTTACATAACACTTTTTACCTAGGCAGCTTTTAATGAGGCAATTCATCACTGATGAGGATTTCAGACAAAGTTCTGAAATACATGGTAGTCTCTATACTACCTCTAAAGGTTCTCCTGCTTTGCTATAGCTTAGCCACCTCAAAACAGTGCAAACACCATGGCGTAAGACTACAATCACCTTTAATATGCAGAAAAAGCCTAGAAACTACAGTTCCCAGAGCACTGTCTGCGCTGATCCCGATATATGACAATTCATGTACTGTACTCTGTAATAATGAAATGGGACATATCAGTGTCAGTGATGTCAAATGTGACCCAAAACTAATTTCATAGAGGGCAACACAATTTTTACTGATTCCCTGAGACCCATTTCTCCTGCTAAACAAACCAGTTTTCCAAGTTACCTTGGGAAACACCAAGATAGCATAGGAAAAGATTGACAGGTCTGTTTCTGTTGACTAGCAAAATACATCCTGCATCATCCAGCATAGAAATATCAGATTTTAAAAATCACTGTGGAGCAGCAGGAGAGAATCTAGCACAATCCAGAAAAAGGAGAGCAAAATAATATGAATTGTATAAAGAATATATACGTGTGCCCAAAATACCAGTAACCCACCTGAGATGTGGGAGACCAGTTTCAAATCCCTGCTCTGCTTGATTTAGAGTAGGGAGTTGAACAGAGTTCTCTCACATTCCAGGTGAGGACCCAAACCACCAGGCTACAAGGTAGTCTAGGGTAGATCTCTCTCAGACTACGTCTACACTATGAGCTAGGGGTGTGATTCCCATGTTGCACAGATATACTTGCACTAAGAATAGTTGCATAGACAGAGCAGCACCAAGCAGTGACACAGGCTAGCTGTACTGAGTACAAACCCACCTCAACCTCATGTATACCACACAGCTAGCCCACGCTGCTGCTCCCTATGCTATCCCGGCTACAATACTACTTTTAGCACCCTAGCTCACTGAGAGCTCGTGTGAGTACGTCTACATGAGCTGAGAATCACACGTCCAGCTCCAAGTGTAGACATACCTTTAACCTCTCCTATTGAAGCAGTTCTACTTTGTATAATTAAATATTCAAAGAGTAGTTATCAATAGTTTGCGGTCAACCTGGGGGGATATATCTAGTTGGGTCCTGCCGGGGTCTGTCCTGGGTTTGGTACTATTCAATATTTTCATTAACGGCTTGGACAATGGAGTAGACAGTATGCTTATAACATTTTGGGTGGCAGTAAACTGGGAAGCATTGCCAGCACTTTGGAGGACAAGATTAGAATTTAAAATGACCTTGACAAAATCAAGAAGTGGTCTGAAATGAACAAGATGAAATTCAATAAAGCCCAGATGCAAAAATCTACACTTAGGAATTAAAAATCAAATGCATAACTACAAAATGGGGAATAAATGGCTAGGTGGTAATACTGCTGAAAAGGATCGGGGGTTATAGCGGCTGACATTAAATGTGAGTCAACAATGCAATGAAGTTGCAGAAAAGGCAAATATTCTGGGGGTATTAACAGGAATGTCAGATGCAAGATATGGGAGGTAATTGCCTCACTCTGCTCAGCACTGGTGAGGCGTCAACTGGCATACTGTATCCAGTTCTGGGCACCATAGTTTAGGCAAGATGTAAATAAGCTGGAGAGAGTCCAGAGGAGAGCAACAAAAATGATACAAGATTTAGAAAACCTGACCTATGAGGAAAGGTTTTAAAAAAATGGGGTATATTCTTGACAAAAGGGGGGGGGAGAGTGATAAGAGTCTTCAAATATGTTAAGGACTGTTACAGAGAGGATGGTGATCAATCATTCTCCATGCCCACTGAACAAAAGACAAGAAGCAATTGACTTAATCTACAACAAGGGAGATTTAGGTTAGATATCAGGAAAAAAACGTTCTAGTTAAAAGGACAAGTCACCCCTGGAATAGGGATGTTTTGGTATCTCCGTCACTGGATTTTTTAAGAACAGGTTGGACAACCACCTGTCAGTTATCTAGGTATACTTAGTCCTGCCTCAGCATAGGGGCTGGCCTAGATGACATCTCAAGGTCCTTCCAGCCCTACATTTCTATGATTCTATAACTGAGCCAGAGAAAAACAGAGATTGACTCTATAGTCTAGTGTTAGGGCACTTACTTGAGATGTAGGAGACCCAAGTTCAAGTCCCTGTGTTAAGTAGGGACATGAATTCAAATCTCCTGTGTCCTAGGTGAGTGCCCAGGCTATTGGCTATAAAGGGGTGGAGTTTTTCTACAAAAAAGGTCTGGATTTCAGATGCTAGGGTATGGGTTACCTCAGCAGCTGACCTGACTTATTCTTCTGCCTCCAGAAGAGGGTTCATAGCGGAGATCCCCAAGCGGAGGAAGGCGCCTTTCTCTGGCTCATCAATTAGGCACCTAGAGGCCCAGATTAATGGGAATTAGGTGCCTAAATACCTTTCCTCAGCATTTCATTTAGGCAGCTCCCTGCTCAACTTGCTGGTGTCTCAAAATCCCTTTCTTACGCACCTAAATTGCCCATTCTTTGAATGGGGAGCCAGGGCCTCTAACTCAGGGCTGAGAATTCCACTAGGTGGCAGGGTGCCCTTGGGTTATGCATTACAATGCCTAAAACCCTTACTGGATCTAAGACTCCGATATAGCAAATTATTTAGGTATACACATAACTTTACGCTTGTAAGTAGTTCCCAATGAAGTCAGTAGGACTACTCCCAAACTAACGTACTTTGCTGGATCATGGCCAGAAGTGCCAGAGACATAGGGGTTGGGCCAATGGATCCCAATTGCAAAGATCCACCGGCCATTTCCATCCACCCATAAGAGTCCTGAGACTGTTTTAGTGGTTGTGGAGCAGTTATTAGCGTTATTCCACAGGTTGTGTCTTGAGGAGGATTCCACATCTTCCACAGGATCATCTTGCAGTAAATCCAGCAACTCAAGCTTGGCACAGGGGGATTTGCTCGATGGCAATTCTCACTTCTATCTGAAACGCAACATGTACCCAAACCTATCACCATTTGCGATAAATGTAACATAGCAATAATGGGCCCGATCCTTAGCTGATGTAAATCAGGGGAGTTCTATTGACTTCAAAGAAGCTGCACCAAATTATATCAACTGCGAATCTCACCCAACATTTTTGAGAGGATCTCTCTCTCTGATTGAGAATCTAAGGACCACCTGATTTGTCAGACTGGATCAATCAAATAGTGCATTACATTTGATCTCCTCCCTCCAGCATTACTCAACACAAACTTCATCAAAAGGCAAAAATCATGGATCTGACCAATTGTGAAATGGTACATGGCAATGGCGGAGAAGAGAGTATTTCCGACCCTTCTGCAATCATCCTTGTGACATTTGATTACCTTATTCAGCAGGCACAACGACCAGTGTTATTGGTCATAAAACGATCCCTCCTAAATTCAGCAACGGTATTTATATTCCTGCAGGCTGACTACACACTGTGTGGAGGAGCATTGCCCGTTGATTTGTTTGCTACTAAGATTTAATTAAAAAAATTAACATCTAAGCTTTCTAATGAGGTATAGAAGACTAGGATCCTGATGTGAAATTGCCAACAGGACTGTACAACAGTCACTGACTAGCTTAGAACCAACTAATATACAGGGAGCAACATTATCACAGGAAGGAATTCCCACACACCACCTTTGCCATGATGAAGAGGGGGAAATATAGATTAAGGAAAGATCCCTACTTTTGTGGTATGGCAAATGTACAGTTAGGACACAAGATGAACGTACATCTATCGGGTCAATCTCATCTTGCAATAAAGAAATATTAATTTGTTGATATACTTTATATCTGAGAGTTTGAAGAACATTTGGCATAAAAGGCAATAAGAAAGGAAATCACTTAACAGCGTATTTTATTACATAAAGGAGTGAACTGTAAAACTGAAATATTAATAAAATATTTGCTGCATTGACTGTTGCTTAACTAAATAGCAGTATGGTTTTATGAAGATCAGCTGAATCGCATTAAAGTTTAAAAGTAGTTTTCCGTTTTCATAATTATCTTTATGCTTGGCTTAATCACATTCATAACTCCCAAAATCCCACTTCCTGAATTCCCTAATGGACCAATGCCCCGAGGTGCAAACTATCGGAACACTAGCAGCCCACCAAAGTTAACTTTGGCACTGAACAAAGATTAAGAGAAAGCAAACATCTCCAAAGCCTCAAGCGAAATACAGTATTTTTAAACTGTCTGAGTTTAAGGTTTACACAAGGAAGTCAAAAGAGAATAAAATTGAAGATATAAACCATAACTGATTAAAAATATTTGCATCCTTCTAAATGCAGTGCTGATTCTTCCGCCCCACTTGGATACTGGTCAGTGCTTATGAGGATTAAAGGAGTGGTATAAATATAATGCAGAGTTCAAGCAACATATCCTATGTTAACTTGCCAAAAATCACATGCCATGTGAGTCAGCTGTCAAGGCCACCCTTTGGGCAAAAATACTGGAAACTGGTCAAATTACAAACACATTGTCCACTTCTGAGTGAGGGCTCAATCCTGTAGGTTGCTGAGCATTCTGGACCCGATCCAGAAAAGTACGTAAGCACCCAAAGAATCCCACTGAAGTTCAAGTTTACAGTTCAAGTTAGAATCTGCCCTATTTCATGATTGTTTTAGTAGGCCTAACTGTGCCTTCAGATATACAAATGCAACTCCCATTCGATTCAGTGGGAGTTGCAACTAAGGTGACTGTGGATCAGAAGTGATTCTTTTCCTTTTAATGTAGTTACACGCTTTCTCTCATTTTTTCTACAGTCCCTACAGTGAACACTAAAGCAAAGTATAATTCTTTGGGTTGAAAAGTAGCCAATATGTTTTCTGTTATTTCTGCAGTAACCAATCTTGTTTATATTTTAACATTTCATGACAACTTTGTACAGTAAAAGGCAAACAACATTTATGACATTCATTCAATTCCACAGTCGTTCAAATTCAGTCTTCAAATGTGCATATTTAAAGCCTCTGCATCTCCAAATTCTAAACATGAAGCTACAGGCCGATATTCTTATTTATTAGTCCAAAACAATATATTTAAATTAACTGGAAAAAAATGTTCTTGGTAGCTCTACATAATAGGTTTAATTAAGACAGTTGTGGGTTTACAAAGCTGTTAAATTTTATAATGCACACTAAACAAGCTGACTGCAGAGTGTCTTCAGTCAACAACAGTAAGTATTACAGCAGGCATAATTGTAGAGACATCTCTATAAGATATGATAAAAGAAAAATAGATTTGAGCAATAAAAAAAAATACTCTAGATGCCCAGAATATAGTGATACAGCAAATCAATGGCAACTTGGTAATACCTGATGCATGTAGAAACCTATTAAGTTTAAATAATGCTGTATTTATTTACAATTTTCCAAAAACATAAAAAGTTTTATTTTTCTTAGGATCTATTATCTCTGTATTCTACATCTTCCTTTTCAAAACTTTTGGGGTTTCCTATAAATGATCTCTGACAGGTTGTGAGTCCCGCCCCCCCCAAATCAAGCGTGTTATTAATCTTACTGATAGCCTGAAAAGGAATAATTTATTGTACCATTGTGACCATTTTAGGGAATATATCTGCATCAATTTATGAATCTTATTTAGTTCTGTGAGCATCTTTTATGATTGTAAACCTGCAGATTAGAACTTCCCTTTTCTGTACGACCCTTATGTTGAGAAGCTATTTGAACCAGTATTTTTGTAGCGTCATGCGCTGCATAGCAAGCCCAGAAAAGGAAGGCATGTTTCTCACCTTATGGAGACCTAACAAAAAAAAGAGTCATCTGCTGGCTGCCAAAACTACTGACTTGCTAATTACTCTTACCTGCTTTAGTAAGCTTCTATACCCACCAGCTCACAAGGGCTAGTGGTGCTGGAGAATGGAAAATCCACAATGGGAAGACAGAAGGAGAAAGCGTGCTTTTAAAAAAGAGACACTCTCTCTAGCAAGGGACAGACCATCGCCAGAAGACTGAGCATTATGGCCTTGACTTCCCTGAAGGATGACCAGAACCCAAAAGTCACTTAGGAGTGGCAAGAACACTGGAGAGAGGGAATTGAGTTTGGGTGTTTGCTGGTTTTCCAGAGATCTGTAACTCTCATCTGCTTTCTACGGCTACGGCTACACTACAGGGCTTACAGGAGCGCAGCTGCGCCGCTATAGAGCAGCTAGTGCAGATGCTCTAAGCCGACGGGAGAGAGAGCTCTCCCATCTATTTATTACTCCAGCACCCACGAGCAAGACAAACTCAGCCGCCAACACAGTGCTGTCCACACAGGTGCTTAGGTTGGTGTAACTTACATCGCTCAGGAGATGGCTTATTCACATCACAGAGCAACATAATTTATACCAGTGTATGCTGTACTGTGTACATAGCCTCGGAGTAATGTGTGATGTTTAAGTTGTTACTTTACAAAGCCTGCGTTCCTTGCTTTACCTGTCCCCAAAGCATTAAAACTGTAAACTGGAGTGAGGTGGAATTGGGGACAGTGAGCATAAGCTGCTAGGGAGACTTGGTCTCAGGGCCCCACATCCCAGGAAAGAGTCCCAGTTAGAGAGGCTGCACTCTGGGAGCATGCCTGATGGTATGTTTACACAGCAAAGAAAAACCCACAACTGGCCCATGCCAGCTGACTGGGCTCAACGGGCTCGGACTCAGGGGCTACAGCCCAAGCTCTGGGAGCCACCCACCTCACAAGGTCCTATAGCCAAGGCTCCAGCCCAAGCCCAGACATCTACACCGCAATGAAACGGCCCTACAGCCCAAGCCCCATAAGCAAAAGTCATCTGGCACGGGCCAGCGGTGGGTGTCTAGTTGCTATGTAGACACACCCTAAGAGGCCAGAGCTAGGGAGAGGGTCTGGATGCTGCTCAGACCCAGTGAGCTTGGAAGTCTGTGGGATTCGAAGGCTGGGTCCAACACTACAGACTGGTGAACATTCACAAGAAGGGACTCAACCAATGCTATAGCAATCATCCAAAGTCAATTCTGATAGTGTCCCTAGTATGCTACTGAGAAATAAAGTAGCTTTGTGCTACAAAAAGCACTTTTATGAGGCGCTGTATTCCTTCTTTATATCATCAACATAACCACAAAAAACAAGCAATGCCCTTAATAACTTTGGTCTTGATAGCAAGCAGATTCCCTAACAAAGATATTACCCACATTCAGATACAATTCAATATTGTCATTAATGTTTTCATTAATGACTTGGATAATGGAGTGGTGAGTATGCATATAAAATTTGCAGACGACACCAAACTGGGAGGGATTGCAAGCACTTTAGAGGACAGGATTAGAATTCAAAATGACCTTGGCAAATTAGAGATTTGGTCTGAAATCAACAACGTGACATTTAGTAGAGACAAGTTAAAAATACTTCTCTTAAAAAAAATCAAAAGCACAACTACAAAATGGGGAATAACTGGCTACGTGGTAATACTGCTGAAAAAGATGGAGGGTTATAGCGAATCACAAACTTTATATGAGCCAACAATGTGATGTAGTTGTCAAAAACAACAATATAATTGTGGGTGGTATTAACAGGAGCGTCATATGTAAGACACAGGAAATAACTGTCCCACTTTACTTGGAACTGTGAGGCCTCCGCTGGGGTACTGTGTCCAGTTGTCAGTACCACATTTTAGGAAAGTTGTGGACAAACTAGTGAGTGCAGAGGAGAGCAACAAAAATGATAAAAAGCTTAGAAAACCTCAGAGACTTATAGACACTAAGGTCAGAAGGGACCATCATGATCATCTAGTCTAACCTCCTGCACATTGCAGGTCACAAAACCTCATCCACTCACTCCTGTAATAGACCCCCTAACCTCTGGCTAAGTTACTGAAGTCCTCAAATCATGGTTTAAAGACTTCAAGTTACAGAGAATCCACAATTTACACTAGTTTAAACCTGCAAGTAACCCGTACCCCATACTGCAGAGGAAGGCGAAAAAGCCCCAGGGTCTCTGCCAATCTGACCTGGGGGGAAATTCCTTCCCAATCCAAATATGGTGCTCAATTAGACCCTGATCATGTGGGCAAGACCCACCAGCCAGACACCTGGCAAAGAATTCTCTGTAGTCTCACAGCATCCCCACAATAAACATATCAAGCTCAATCTTGAAGCCAGTTAGGTTTTTGCTCCCAATGCTCTCCTTGGAAGGCTGTTCCAGAACTTCACTCCTCTGATGGTAAGAAACCTTTGCCTAATTTCAAGCCTAAACTTGTTGATGGCCAGTTTATATCCATTATATCCTCTCCCTCCCTGGTATTTATCCCTCTGATGTATTTATAGAGAACAATCACATCTGCCCTCAGCCTTCTTTTGGTTAGGCTAAACAAGCCAAGCTCTTTGAGTCACCTCTCATAAAGTAGGTTTTCCATTCCTTGGATCATCCTAGTAGCCCTTCTCTGCACCTGTGCCAGTTTGAATTCATTTTTCTTAAACACGGAAGACAAAAATTGCACACAGTATTCCAGATGAGGTAGTAACACTTCCCTGTCTCTACTGGAAATACCTCGCCTGATGCATCCTAGAACTGCATTAGTCTTTTTCACAGTCACATCACATTGTTATCAACCAATACACCCGCCTCTTTTTCCTCCTCTGTCACTTCCAACTGATACATCCCCAGCTTATAGCAAAAATTCTTGTAGTTAGTCCCTAAATTTATGACCTTGCATTTTGCACTATTAAATTTCATCCCATTTCTACTAGTCCAGTTTACAAGGTCATCCAGATCTTCTTGTATGAAATTCCTCCTCCGAATTGGCTATACCTCCCAATTTTGTGTCATTCACAAATTTCATTAGTACACTCTCACTTTTTGTGCCAAGGTCAGTAATGTTAAAATAAGATCTGTCCCAAGACCGATCCCAAAACCAATCCCTGAACAACTCTACTAATAACCCCAGGTTGGTCTGGCACAATCTACTTTTTGGAAAACCATGTTGTTTTCTATCCCAATTACCATTAACCTCTATGTCCTGAATTATTTTCTCTTTCAAAATTTGTTCCAAGACCTTTTGAGGTCAAATTAACAGGCTTGTAGTTTCCTGGATCACTTTTTTTCCCCTTTCTTAAAAATAGGAACTATATTAGCAATTTTCTAGTCATAGGGTATGACTCCCGAGTTTAGAGATTCCTTAAAAAATCCTTTCTATTGGGCTTGCAATTTCATGTGCCAGTTCCTTTAATATTCTTGGATGGAGATTATCCAGGCCCCCCGATTTAGTCCCATTAAACTGTTTGAGTTGGACTTCCTAATTTCTACCTGCCTATCCTTGTTCCCATTAGCCAGCCTACCACTACCCCTAAACTCTTCACTAGCCTCATTAAAAACTCAGGCAAAGTATCTGTTTAGGTGTTGTGCCATGCCTGAATTTTCTTTAATCTTCATCCCATCCTCAGGGCTTAGTGATCCCACTTCTTCTTTCCTTGTTTTCTTCTTATTTATATGGCTATAGAACCTTTTACTATTGATTTTAATTCCCTTTGCAAGGTCCAGCTCTGCTTGGCTTTTGGCAATTCTCATTTTATCCCTACATTTTCTGACCTCCAAGAGGCAGCTTTCCTTGCTGATCCCTCCGATGTTCCCTTCCTTGTAGGCTTTCTGCCTTCTCTTAACCACCTGAGATGCTTGTTCATCCAGTTTAGTCTGCAACCCTTCCTATGAATCTTCCCCCCTTGCTTCAGATGGAGGCTGACCTGACCTATGAGGAAAGGTTAAAATGACTAGGTATGTTAGTCTTGAGAAAGGAAAATTGAGGGGGGACCTGATAATAGTCTTCAAATACATTAAAGGCTGTTATAAAGAGGATGGTGATCAATTGTTCTCCATATCCACCGAAGGTAGGACAAGTAGTAATTGGCTTAATCTGCAGCAAACGAGACTTAGGTTAGATAACAGTACAAACTTTCTAACCGTAAGGGTAGCTAAGCTCTGTAGTAGGCTTCCAATGGAGTTTGGTTGTGAAATCCCCATCACTGTAAGTTTTTAAGAACTGGTTAGATAAACACCTGTCAGAGATGTTCTAGGTTTACTTGGTCCTGTTTCAGTACGGGGGCTGGACTTGATGACCTCTTGAGATTCCTTCCAGCTCTATATTTATACAATTCTATTACAAGCAACTCCAGTGGGCTTGATATTTTTTTTATCATCTGTTTTCTGAAAAATATCCTCCAAATCTATTTTTACACAGATTTCCACTGACTGCTCATTAAGGTAATGCACATCTTGCAACTATAGGGTCATTTTCTGAGAACATCTAAATCTAAAGTTTTGCAAAATCAGTAGTATGCCTGCTAAAAACATAATAGCAAGCACACATGGGAAGCAAGTCTAAGGGGAAAAACAATTGAAGACAGTTGGCAGTTTTTCAAAGAGACATTATTAAGGGCACAAGAGCAAACTATCCGACTGCATAGAAAGATAGGAAGTATGGCAATAGGCCACCCTGGCTTGACCAGGAGATCTTCAATGATCTAAAAAATAAAAAATAAAAGAGTCCTACAAAAAGGGGAAACTAGGTCAAATTACAAAGGATGAATATAAACAAATAACACAAAGTATGTAGGGACAAAATTAGAAATACCAAGGCAAAAAATGTGATCTAATTAGCTAGAGACATACAGGATAACAAGAAAATATTCTACAAATACATTAGAAGCAAGAGGAAGACCAAGGACAGGGTAGGCCTGTTACTCAATGAAAGGACAACAGAAAATGTGGAAATGTCAGAGGTTCTTAATGACTTCTTTGTTTCAGTTTTAACCAAGAAGGTTGGCTGTGATTAGATGTCTAACATAGTGAATGCCAGTGAAAATGAGGTAGGATCAGAGGCTAAAATAGAGAAAGAACAAGTTAAAAATACTTAGACAAGTTAGATGTGTTCAAGTCACCAGGGCCTGATGAAATGCATCGTAGAATACTCAAGGAGCTGACTGAGGAGATATCTGAGCCATTAGCGATTATTTTTGAAAAGTCATGGAAGATGGGAGAGATTCCAGAAGACTGGAAAAGGGCAAATATAGTGCCAATCTATAAAAAGGAAAACAGGGACAACCCAAGGAATTACAGACCAGTCAGCTTATCTTCTGTACCTGGAAAGATAATGGAGCAAATAATTTGCAAACATCTAGAAGATAATAAGGTGATAAGTAACAGTCAGCATGGATTTGTCAAAGACAAATCATGTCAAACCAACCTGAAAGCTTTCTTTGAGAGGGTAACAAGCCTTGTGAATAGGGGGGAAAGTCGTAGACATAGTATATCTTGACTTTAGTAAAGCTTTCAATATGGTGTTGCATGACCATCTCATAAACAAACTAGGGAAATGCAACCTAGATGGAGCTACTATATTGTGGGTGCAAAATTGATTGGAAAACCATTTCCAGAGAGTAGTTATCAGTGGTTCACAGTCATGCTGGAAGGGCATAATGAGTGGGGTCCCACGGGAATTGGTTCTGGGTCCGGTTCTGTTCAATATCTTCATCAGTGATTTAGATAATGGCATAGAGAGTACACTTACAAAATTTACGGAAGATACCAAGCTGGGAGGGATTGCAAGTGCTTTGGAGGATAGGATTAAAATTCAAAATGATCTGGACAAACTGGAGAAATGGTCTGAAGTAAATAGGATGAAATTCAATAAGGACAAATGCAAAGTACTCCACTTAGGAAGGAACAGTCAGTTGCACACATACAAAATGGGAAATGACTGCCTAGGAAGGAGTACTGCAGAAAGGGATCTGGGGGTCATAGTGGACCACAAACTAAATGAGTCAATGTAACAATGTTGCAAAAAAAGCAAACATCATCCTGGGATGTATTAGCAGGAGTGTTGTAAGCAAAACAGGAGTAGTAATTCTTCCGCTCTACTGCACTCTGATTAGGCCTCACCTGGAGTATTGTGTCCAGTTCTGGGCGCCACTTTTCAGGAAGGATGTGGACAAACTGGAGAGAGTCCAGAGAAGAGCAACAAAAATGATTAAAGGTCTAGAAAACATGACCTATGAGGGAAGACTGAAAAAACCTGAGTATGTTTAGTCTGGAAAAGGGAAGATCGAGAGGGGACATGGTAACAGTTTTCAAGTACATAAAAGGTTGTTACAAGGAGGATAGAGAAAAATTGATCTTCTTAGCCTCTGAGGATAGGAAAAGAAGCAATGGCTTAAATTGCAGCCCCCTCTCTCCCCTTTCCCTCCTGCTCACTCCTCTTCATCCCCCTCTCCCCCTGCCCACCACTCGCTCCTCTCCACCCTCTCCCCCCCCGTGTGTGAGCGGCGGGTGGGGCCTTTGGGGTAAGAGGCCGAGCAGGGGGCAGGGTCTCGGGGCGGACTGCAGGCTGAGCAGAGAGGTGGGGCCATGGTCCAAGCATTGGGGCCCACAAAAAGTTAATCCGGTCCTGTACCTGCATGGTAGGATTATTTGCTTCACTACAAAATTAGGTCAGACTCCTCTTTGGAGAGCTCTAGGTCCACTAAATTTCTATTCATTTGCCTTTGGGTTAGGGGAATCACAAGACTCTCAAGAAACTGCTGTTTCCCTACCTGCAAGGGTAATCAGCATTTGCTGGAAAAAAATAAACAGTGCTTCTTGACACTATCTGGAGAACAGAGAGCAAATCGGCCGTTCACAGACATCTCTGTACAGTAAAGAGAGCAGCTCATACATCAGTACATATTTAATAGTTGAAATGAACCAATAAGTGGGTATGTTTGTAGCCTCAGGTATCAGACTATCCTACTTCTGATACGATGAACCTCCTGAGGAAGGGTAAGACTCCTTTTGCTCTCCACTAAGCTAACTGCAATGGGATGATGGGAAGGGCAGGTGCTGCCCTGAGCAGGGCCGGCTCCAGGCACCAGCTTGTCAAGCAGGTGCTTGGGGCGGCCACTCCGGAGAGGGGCGGCACGACCAGCTATTTGGCGGCAATTCGGCGGATGGTCCCTCACTCCGGCTCAGAGCGAAGGACCTGCTGCCGCAGATCACGATCGCGGGTTTGGGGATGGGTTTTTTTTGGCTGCTTGGGGCGGCCAAAACCCTGGAGCCGGCCCTGGCTCTGAGACTCTGGGAAGGGGGTGGAAATTGGGAAGAATCCTGATTCTATCCCCAGCACCTGTCTAACTGAGATGCTAACTAATGCACAGGGGAGTAATCCGCTCCAGAGAAAGGTGTGAAGTAAGTAACTCAGACCCTCCCAAAAACAAGGGGTGGGGCAACAAGGCAATAGTGACACTTGGGGCAGCACAGCTACATGCTTCCCTTTATTCACGACAGACCCACATGCAGTTATAGCTTTGTAGTTGCTACCCTAAATCCATGTGGAGTGCCACAGAGGGGTCTGTGCTAGGACTAGGGTCTATGACTGTATGCATGGCAAATGAAAAATATACAGTCGTTATTTATAAAAACTACTTTTAAGTTGATTCTCATAAGATTTGCTAACGCTACAATAAAAAAAAAAACTCAAACAGAAGAACAGCAATTTTATGCATTACATGTCTGAATACTGCTTACACCTTTAGCATCTGAACATTATGATGGTTGACTGTGTGAGATTAGATACACAGATGACATTGCATGAAATAATATGACCGCTTTTCTGCATCCCACTACGCTGGCCTTTTTAGTTTACGAAGGATGGGGCAATAACAATTCAACTTCTTTTAAGCAGAATTGATTTATGGATGAAATTATTAAACCAAGGCCATGAAATGTAATTTTATTTAAGCTAGCCTGGGCAAAATCCTTGTATTATTGGCAAAGTATGGAGTTTAGGTCCGTGTGCCACCTTTTAAAACTGTTTCAACTTCATACTTTTTAATCCATTTAATTATTGGTGAGAGGGTTAAATGTTTTTATTTAAAATGCTTAGTGAAATGTTCATATAGTTAATCAATACTCATCTCCAAGTCTTGTATTATTGTTGAAATAGAGAACTGCCATACAAAGGAAGAAGGTATTTTGCCAAATGGCACTTGAGGTTTAGATTGATGAAATCCTACTGAATATCTGGCTTTTTATACATGTTTAATAAAATACATGTATTTTCAAGTGGTAATGCGCAAAAAATATGCACATAGCTGATTTATCGGTATAAAGAAAGGCCAGACTGAGAGGCTAAGGTCTCTTTTACACAACTTTGAATTAACTTAATGCTGGTGGAAAAGACTTGACAGTCCAGAAAAGTGAAGTTTATCCCCAGAAAAGGAACAGTAAAGTCTTATTCACTCCGCCCTATCGTACTAACATGCCTCAACCTTGTACCAAAAGGGCTAAGGTGAGATGGTAGTTCAGTCTCCATGCTCATTCAGTCCTTGTCCTCTTTGATGTTACTGCCAGGCAATCTGTCAATTATAGCATTTTTGCAATGCAGACACCTGACAGGGAGGAAAGAGGTTTGGACCATCAACTCATTTCACATAGGCCACTGAACAAATTGCACAGGCAACCAGACAATCTTTTATACAATCTGCCTTTCACACAGAAGTGAGAGGAAGGATGGTCCACTAGTTAGGATGCAAGCCTGGAATTTAAGAAGAATGGGTTCAATTCCCTGCTTCACACACAGACTTCCTGTGTGATCCTGGGCAAATCTGTCTGTGCCTCAGTTTCCAATGTGTAAAATGGGGATATAACTTCCTTACCTCACAAGGATGCTGTGAGGATAAATACATTAAAGAGTGTGAGGCGCTCAAGTACTATAGTAATAGAGCCATATAAGTAGCTAAGGTAGACAGAACAATTTTTGGTCACTACTTACCTGCACAGGACATGAATGTGTGATTGAGAAGTGACACGCTCTATATCCCTAAATAATCGGCTGGATTGTCAAAAGTTCTGCATATCCAGCAGTCCCTCTTAACTTCCGTAAACGTGGCCAAGTAAGCAGCACTTTTGAAAATCAGGCCACTTACTTATGTGACTAAAACTTTAGCCAACCATTTTAAAAAAAAATCGTTGTTACTATTCCCTGGAACCATCCACTTTCCTAAACATAAAATTATATAGGTTCCAGTAAACAATATTTAACTGCTGTTGGCATATCTTCATCTTCAGGAGAATCCCATATTAGCAGGGCAGGTTGGCTGCAGTTAGTTTGATAAAATATGCTAACAGAAACCAAGAGACTTTTCTGACAGACCAAAACCTTGCAATACTTGAAACCCAAAGAGTCAGAAAGACAGATAGACAGAAAGAGATTCACTTAGCCTCTGGGGCTGGGATGGGATAAGATGGGTTGGCAGACCTATCAAATTAGCTGAAGTCATCAAAGTACTGCCAACTATAGTGATATTTTCACAAGTGATGGGAATTCAGAGGGTTATGGAGTTCATCTTGCACTGTCACGAGCATCAGCCCTGCCAGAAGCCAGCTGTATCTCTCCCCACTGCTATCACAGGATTGGAAGGGGAAGGAGGGAGCAAAAAGCCCAGCAGTTCAGGGCAACTCCTTTACCTTCTCCCTGCTACCCTCCTGGAGGTGGAGGGGGGGGGGGGAAGGAAAGCACATCTGCTCCTCCTCCCTCCATCACCTGGGCTGGGAAGAGGCAGAGGAAACCCTGTTGCAGCCCCCACCCCCAGGTCTGGGAGAGGGGGGTGAAAAGCTCAGGAGGAGCAGAGGTGAGGTTGGGGGGGGGGTGTCACTGAACTGAGGAGGGGCTGAACTGATGGTGGAGGTTGCAAGAAATTGAACTGAAGGGCATGGGGGTGAATGGGGTGGGTGAGCTGAACTGAGGGGTCCACCAGAAAGGGACAGAACTCATGGAGAGACAGGGTGACAAAATTAATTGCTGAGCAGGGGATGGGCAGATGTGGGGATGAGGGCTCCTGTAATGGGGGCCAGAATCACCTTACTTAATGAATCTGGCAGAGTGGTAAACACCAATTGTCATATGCAGGGGATGGGCAGAGTTCAAAAATCAAAAGAAACCAAAAACGCAATACGATTTTTTTTAAAATCTTGATTTTGGGGGGGGGGGGAAGAGAGGGAATCCAGCTCATGATTTTTGATCTCCTAAGGATGGCAATATGGTTGTCATGTGTTTTGCATGAGTGAGATTATGGGACTGGACCTGATGATAGTCTAAAAACAGCATCAGCAAGTGCATGGTGGACAGTAAAAAGCATGTTATAAATAAATGGTTATTTAGACACACGTGTCCAATGACCTCTTGGCAGCTGAAAAGAACAACTAAAGCTGATGTACTTTTAAATGAACAGTTTGCCCAAGTAAGTTCAGGAGAGGCCTAGGGAAATCTAATCAAAAGTTGCCCAGGATGTGTTCTGATGAACAAGAAAGGCCAAAGTATTCCATAACTGCTGGCCCTTGACCCTAAAGAATCTGCCTCCTGTACCTTCTTGACTGCACCTGCATTGTGGCTTGCTCACAGTGTTAAGTAGACAGATAGTGACATCCACAATGGGATTTAAATGCTTAACTTTAAGTGCCTAAATCCAAAATTTTGATCCTCAGAACCCCTGCTCAGCTGCCACCTAACCTTGTGGACACCTAAATACCCTAGAAGCCTGCATTTCCTAAAGCACCTAATTTCTTTTGGTGGTCATGCACAAAGCCTCCTAAATCCTCCAGCAGAATCCTCAAACTACACATTTACCTACCCATATTCACTGGCACAGAGACTGAGACCTGGGGCTCCCAAGAGACTGCTCTAACCATGAGGCAAGAGAGTCATTCACTCACTCTATGGCTTTCATACAAAGCTTCAACCCCAGAGATTGACAAACACCCAGCTTCCTCTCCCCACCCCCACAGAATACCCTTTCATCCAGTAGTTAGGGCAGGGAGGTGGGAGGCTGGGGTCCAAGTCCCTGCTCTGAATCAGACAGGGTGGGAATTTGAACCCAAATCTCCCACATCCCAGGTGAATGGTCTAACCACATGGCTCTTGGATATAATGGGGGCACAACCACTGGTTTACTTGAGAAAGGGTTGAACTGGGTTTAGGTGTTTAACTCCAGCAGGGGGTTCCTGGCTAGGCATCCCTCCAGTCCAGAATTCGGCCGCTAATTTCTTTGGAGGGGTGGGGCTTAGGCTACAGCCCTCTTCTCAGCATTTCTGATTGGCTAGTTTAGACAGCTCCCTGCTCAGCGCGCTGGCTTTTGCAAATCTCATTCTTAGACACCTAACTCTCCCCTAGCATTGAAGAGGGTGCCTGGGCTTCTAACTCAGGGCTGGGAAATCTACTAGGCAGCAGGGCACCTACAGTTCGGTGCTGCAATACAAAGCCCGAGTCCCCTTTGTGACTCTAGCCCTAACTGCCTCAGCATAACCTGCTCAATCCGATGCTACTACTTTTGATGCCCTGTAGCTGCCTCAAGTCAACATCCTTGACTGTTGGTATCACTTCATCATGTGGGGCCACAGGTCAAGGGGCACAAACTGGATTTTTCACAGGCTGCGCTGAAAAAAGAAAATCAATTTCAATCCTCGTAAGATGAAACCACTGATGTGTGCAAGCACTAATGTCCGGAAGGCAGATCCTACCAGGAGACATGAGGGTGGCTGTCTTCCATCCATATCTTGAGGGGCTGTTAAAGGGAGATCAGTGCCAATGTACAGTCCACAGACTAAATTCTTTCTATACCACAGGGGACAATAAGTTTTGAACTCATATGCCATGGTGATTAAATGCACTGTGAGAAAAAAAGAATAGTTGGGGGGAAAAAATCCAGTATATTTAAGGCAAGTGTGTAATGCATGTAATTAGAGAAATTAATGACAACTGTGTAAACTAGAGTCTAATTTCACCTGCAGTTTGACTTCTGAAGTCTGAAAATGTGCCTTTCAGCTCTCAGTTTTAATTTCTATTTTAGATATCAACTGCATTTAGATCGCTCAACAACAAAAAAATTCATAAGGGCCTCTTCAAAAAACAATGTACATATCTGAATGAATATCAATCCCATGTTGAGCAATAATTTCCTTTTTGCTTAAGTGAGTATAGCAGCAAGAAAAAGAAAAACAATAAGTGATACAATATTTTCTTCAATCATTTCATATAATTGTGTGTCTTGCACTGGAAACATACTGTGAAACAGCTTCAGAGATGAGTCTCATCAACAATAAGGTTTTTTCTGTGTGAGTAGTTGAAAACAATAAAGGTGATTAAGCGTTTTAGTTGAGTATTCAAAATTTAAGCAAGTGGAAGAAAAAATCAAGAATTTGGCTTTTAAAACTATTTTGGTAAAGAATTTAAAGTTTAGTTTATTGTGTTGAAACAAACAGAACACAACTTTACAGTGAAACTAAAACTAAACAGTGATCTACAAGTTCCAGGATTAATAAAAAACAATAAAACAAAACATTCTTGTACTTGATTGTTCACTACCCTCTCCCATATGTTTATTATTATTATTATTATTATTTATATTGTGGTGGCGCTTAGGGGCTCCAGTCATGGATCAGGACTCCATTGTGCTAGCTGGTCTACAAACAGATCAAAAAACAATTACTCCTGCCCCAAAGACTGAACACTCTCAGAAATGTTCCAATGAATCTCCCTGAGATTCTCCCCAAACATTCACATTGTGATTTCTTTCACAACCTAATGCATTCCAAACTTGAATCAAGCCAATAGGAACACCCTACTGTAGTTAAGAGCTTGCGATCACGGTATTTTGAACACTAATTCACTTAAGGGCATATATTAAAACCTCTCTGAAGACCAAATGGCCTTCCTCCCACAGTTCTTATTAGGTCTTATTATGAAAATTTTTATCCAATTCCATTTAAGGAACATCTCTATTAAAGCCAATTTTCACTTTTTTTTTTTAAACCCAGCTCCTTGACTGTGCATTGTTGGAAATGCAGGATATCTGGAATCCCTCATCTGGTCTGTAATTTTTAAAAAGGACACTAATAATGAGAATAGGGGAGGTTTGCAATGTTATGCATTAGCAGAGAGCCATCAGTAAGTGTGCAAACTTTCAACATGAACATTTTGACCCCTTACTCCTGAGTAACTTTTACACAGGTGTACAGTCCAATTGCAGAATCAGGCCCTTAGGAGAGGACTAGCTTTAAATCAGGGAGCTTAGTTTTAACCATAATGTTATGGACTGCCAGGGGATCCAGGCTCCGGGGGATAGCCCTATTACTTAATATAAGCAACTCAGTGAAGTCGGCATTTCCACTTCTCCTCCCTTAGGTTCTAAATATTTCCACAATAAATTTCCATCAGACAATCCCGTTTGCGGTTGGTTTTCAACTCCCAATACATCTTCCGAGAAAGAAAACAAATACACAGATGAGTGCTTTTAAAATGCGCCCTCAGCTAACGCGCTCCTTATTTAAAACTACTGTAGACAGCAGCAATACATTCAGGAGGCGCATCATCAAAAAGACAGATTGCAGGTGTAAGATCATCTCCGACCAGCCATCAGTGTGTAGACGGGCTGCAAGCCCCGTGGAACTGGAGCAGACACTAACAATGCGGCTCACTTCAATGTGTACTTTTAGGGTTTCTGGAGGGTGGGAGCGTGGGGATGTTTGCAAAAGCGCGATTCAAAATCAGAAACAAAACTCTGAACGTGGGATTGACAATTCCCTCACCAACAGCCCCCGGGAACCCCCAAACGCCAACAACATAACGGTGCGTAACAGCAAACGCAAGACAAGGGGCGTCTTGGTGCGGGGCAGTCACAATAACATGGCTGTGCGTGGAGATCTAATTGAACCATGGGAATGATGGCTCGGTCACACACTCAGCTTCCCCCCATCCGCAGCGCTTCGTCAGGAGCCCGGGGATCCTCAAGGCAAAAAAAATAATCACTCAACCAGGTCACGTTTGTTGTTGGCTTTCCTCTCTGCTTGGACTCCAGGGGCTGGTGTGTTCTGGGGTGAGGCTGGCGTTGCTGTGGGTTTGGTTGGGGCCGGGCACCTCGGGGACACGAGATTGCAGACCGCATCTTGGGGGTTTCCACGGATCGCTTAGAAGCCGGGACAGAAAATTCCGCTTGTTCTGGTGCGGACGGAGAGGGGAGGGAGCAAAGGGGGGGTTGCAATGTGCAGATGCGAATGGGTAAAAACTGCTGCCAAAGGCTGGAGAAGGAGGAATTGCTAGTTGCCCTGTAATGAGGGGGGAAGAGGGGCGCTACAAAGGCCCTCCTGCCCACCCCACCACCCTCTCCAGCAGCTATAGGGTGCCCTCTGCCCCACATCCCTTCTCCTGCACGCAGCGGCGACCTGGCCTCCCCACTCACCAAGGAGGCAGTGCCTGGGGCCGCCCGCCCTCCTTCCACGGGGGCAACCAGCCAACTCTTCAGGGGAGCAACAAGGAGGCACCCCCCTCCTTGCCCCCTCTCTCCACCACAACTGCACGTGGCAGCTGCCACCCAACTCCAGCATGGCAATATCCGGGCAACCCCTTCTGCCCCCCCCCCGGTCCATCCCGTTCCCAAAGTCCCACCCCCGTCCCCAGACGGAGAGACCACTGCAATAGACAGGGAGAGCCCGGAGTTGTTATCCCCGCAGAGCAGCGGCTGCACTTCTCTTTGCTCTTGCTATTCGGTGCCACCCAGGAGAAGCCCCAGCTGCTGTGTGCACTATCCGGGAACACACACAGACTGCGCGCACAAGCGGCTCATCCAATCCCCCCCCCCCCCCCCCAACAACCGCCGCCGCCAGCCCCCGTTTGCCTGGGGAGAGACTCTCGCAGCACTAACCTGCCGCGGCAAACCTCGGCGCCCGGCGTCCCTCTGCTCCCCATGGCGCGCGCGGCAGCGGCTCCGGCTCCTTACCGCGCACGTGGCGCGGCCACCCCGGGAGAGCCGCTTCCCCGGGTGCCTGCCCCCCGACCCCGGTCCGCGCGCAGCCGAGCCCAGAGGCGGGAGCAGGGGGCTGGGGAGGAGATGATCCCGGGTCGCCGCCTCCTCTCCAGAGGCGGGGGGGGGGGGGGGGGGGCC